>NW_015386548.1:294375-304207 GCF_001527695.2 Protobothrops mucrosquamatus
CACCCTCTGGAACGAACTACCCCCCGAGATCCGGATGATTCCGGATCTCCTTACTTTCCGCCGCGCCCTCAAGACATGGCTTTTCCAGCAAGCGGGCCTGACCTAGGGTGGATTTTAGTTAGGGATGATTTTAATATAATTTTAATTATTACACAGCTACTAATATTTGGCTTTTAATTTGGTTTTAGAGGGGTTTTTTATTCTGGTATTTTATTGTTATTTGTTTTAATATGCTGTGCACCGCCCTGAGTCCTCCGGGAGAAGGGCGGTATATAAATTTAATCAAATAAAATAAATAAATAAATAAATAAAATATAGGATTTTTGTTATGGTTTTTGAGAAAATGATAAGTTGTTGTATTAAAAGGAAATGAAACTGATTTTATCTGATTAAGGTTAAAATATATGTGTTACTTCTGTAAATCTTAATAGATTTTTGCTGATTAAGATTAAATGAGGTTTTATGAGACCGGAAGAAGAGATCTTCAGTTGAAATATTAGAGAAGGTGATTAGTTATGAAATCGTACTTGCCTTGGGCAGATCATTTCTTTGTATATCTTTTTCTCCTTTATAACATTTTTTTCTTTTTTTCCTCTGTACTTTTTATATTTTCTTAGTTGGTATTAATTTTTTAACTTTGTATTTGTTAAATTTGATAAACTTTTGATTGTAAAGATTGGTTTTTCTGAAGCAGAGGAGGAAAAAATACTGCACATCAAGCCAAGAAGAAATAATCCTCTGCATTTCTGAAGAAATACATTAATTTGTGACCAGTGGATCTTATTCTAAGGAAAATTGGTATGGGACTGCTCTCAAGTGCATGGAGCCTATTAAGAAGGTTAATTAGCTATAAGGAAATGGACCTGGCAACCTTAATAATGCCAAATCTAATAAATGCTTGTTGTTTTATCTCTTCAGCAATTTTACTAATTGTATCTTGGTGCTATTTTTGTGTTTTCTGGGTAAAAATAAACTGAACATGACATTAAATTGATTTGTTTAACAATATAATTAAATGGAATAATATAGAATTTGTGCAGTATTTGTGCAGTTCCCTAAGATATACCCCATAGTTTACAAAAAGCAGTGGATAGGCTTGTGCTTCATGTAAGCTGCAAACTACATCTTACTGTTCAGTAAGTGGAACCCAGATGTCTGTAGCTCAAATTCCACTTTAGCAATAAATTAATAATCTTGTTTTAATATCTTCTCCAGTAGACCACAGCGTCTGCTTCTTGTACAAAAAATACAAATCAGATAATGCCAATTGGTTATTAATTTCATTTTCCTGTTTTTATATTTTTTAGTTCAGGCACACCCCTCCAAGATTCCTGAAGCATCAAGCACTGATGAGATTACATCAAAGTTGTCCGAGTCCAGGTAGGAAGCATGCAAAGACTCTTATATGACAGAGTAAAATGAAATGAGATTTGGGGATTTGAAATAGTTATATGCAAAACATATTTAATCCAAACAGATTATTTTTGACCTTGAAACTCAATTTCAAGTTCAAAATAATCCCGATCAAGTTCGAAAGAGGTGTTCTGATCATTCCAAAAGTATTCAACATCGGACAGTCCTGTTTCTGTACATTATAGCCAGGGCATCCACACGCAGCTACCTCCTTCCTATTCTTGTTATCTGCCAGGGAATCAGGCAGCCTAGGCACCAGAAGGGATGGAAACTGGCAGGCCTGAATGCTAGACCTACCCACTTCAGTTATTATTTCCCATCTCCCTCCGTAAAGAAGTACCGTAATTTGCACTCCACAGACCATTGAGGAGATACAGTGCTTCTGAGCCAGGCCTCCCTCCCATTCATCTACCCATTGATCCTCAATTAGGAAGAGTGGGTGGGAAGTGGGAAGTCCTGTGTTGAGAGTCTGATGGGTCCACTGATGATCTTAAATGAATACAGTATAATCTTCCTAAAGCTATTTAGGAGCTTTAGAAAGTTAGCCTTTAGTTTTGAACAAATTCCAAACTCAAGGCAAGCTCCTTTCATAAATGTTACCACCAAAGTTATAAATGCTATCATAAATTTACCATCAAAGCAGGAGAGAGCCCCACCAGGTCAAGACAGCTATTGAAGGAAATAGCATGTTTGGCTCAATTGTGGAAACTTGAATATGGGTGAATGGACTGATCTTCAGGAATCCACTGATGTGCAATGATGCTGCCTAGAGTCACATTGTGACTGCACTGACAGAAGTGCGGTTACCAAATTTGGGGAAATACCTTTTGAGACTTGGACATTTTGTTAAAAGACAAGCTTTTCTGAACTATAGCTCATTTAATTAGATGCATGGAGTGGCTACCGTAAACTGAGATGATTGTTCTACAAATCCTAAAAACTAATTTCGAGGAGAAATGGAAGGATTGGGGAATGTTTGGCCTTGATTAGTGGAGGATATGTTCACATATCCAAAAGGATGTGAAAAAGAAAGTCAGGATTTGGTGTACAAGATCTATAATAATGCATTTAAGTTACAAGAAGGCAGATTCCAAATGAATGCTAGGGGAAAAAAAGATTGTTCTTTCATTATCTGGGGTGGCTTAGTTTATATTCCTGAATGGAACAAGGAGTTTATGTTCTTAATAGGCCCTTTCAACTTTTATACATGTTTGATTCCAGCAAACTCAATTTATGGCATCTACAAATCATGAGATGTTATGTGAAATCTTCAAGAGAAGCTTTCAGTAAAAATAGAAAATTCTAGACTGTTCTCTGCAGCTTCCTATTTGTCTTTATAGATGAAAAAAGTGTATTGAAGTCAGCAAAGACACAATATTAAGGACTGTGCATAACTTTGGGAGGGGGGAATTTTGAATATATGGTATATAGAATCCTATTTGCAACCCTCTAAAGCAAGACATGTCAAACTCACGACATCATGTGACGTCGCGCGACGTATCAGAGCTTTTTCTCCATTGCCGGCAATGGGGTGGGCGCAGTTTCCTGGTGATATGTCTGACCCATAGGCCGGCAATTTGACACCCCTGTTCTAAAGCACATTTTCTCCTATAACTGCAGCTATCTTTCACACTGCCCAGGAAAAGATTCAGTTGCTTTAAAGAGTTGCAGGCAGGTGGTAAAATTGTATCTCTGTGCACTCCATAGCTTACTTGAAATTGAAGGGATTGTACTGATTAATCCCCTAGCCTAGCCCTTTTCTCCCTACCGTATTCATTCCCTTTCATTGTTTTTTGCTCTCATTCACTCACTTGTATTAGCAGGATTTTCCTTCAAAGCATCCTTACTTTGCTCTTATACTTGCATAGGCTTAAAACATTCAAGGCAGCCCTCCTGGAAGTATTCAGAGTTGCCCATGCACAGTCTGTGAATCTGAAGAGCCTGCTGGAATCCATCAACCGGGACAACCCAACCCCTTTTTCATCAGCTGAAGTCAAAGCAGCATTGGAACAGATGCAAGAAGATAACCAGATCATGATGTCTGATGATATAATTTTTCTGATCTAGAGCAACTCTTAGAGAGGAGAAGGACTTACTATGTTCCCCTTAGGTGCTTGGTGTGGATGGAACCTCTTTCCAGCAACATCAGTGGAGTTTGTCAAGAAATCTTGGCTTGATTGTTCCAAAGCAAATTCAGATTTCTCTGAACCAAACTATGTGGGGGGAATAAAGTCTTGACAGTTTTGTTTTTCCCTATTTCAAGTTTTTTTTATAATTCAAAGTACTTTGGCTTCACCTCTTGTCAGATACATGCAAGCTCCCCTAGTAAAAATATCTGCATTATAGAGCAGCCTTCTTTAGTGTTAAGCACATTTTCTGATTGTTCTCCAGATTGCTGAGAAATTTGGGAATTACCATCTCTGCATTTGAAAGCATCCAGGTTAGGGAGATAGCTACCAGCTATACAGTAATGCTATTCTAAACATTCAAGCCTTGTCACATCACTTTACCAATGAATTTAATGCTCCTTTCATTTTCTGTACAGAGTTTTGTAAACTCCAGTGTGGTAATAAAAAGTGCATTCGCAAAGTTGGCGCAGTTAAAATTAGAATAAGTGAGTGCTCACGTGTACCATATCTCCTTTTATATATAACAAGACCTACTACCTTGAGCTATAACGTTTAAATTTTAGGTAAATGTTTTTGATGGTTTATATAATATGAAAATAGCTTTTTCTATCAGAAAGCTTTATCTGTTGGGGAAAATAGCATCAGCATTCTGAAAGCGGGCCTGTTCTTAATGGGTATTTAATTTACTGCTGTAGCACCATGTCTTCCTCCAAATGGAAGCAAGAGAAGCTGGCTGGAATGCCAAGTAGCATTGATAAGGGGCAAATAGGAAAGCAATAGGCTGGGTCTTTCTGCCTCAGCTTTTTTTCATCCACAAATTTATAATCTATAGAATTAGCAAACATTTCTGCAAATATTAAAAGCCTTTGTGTTTTTAATGATGTCAAAATTGCAAAAGGCTTTGCTTTTTAATATTGTTTATATTGCACATTACAATACAGAATAAAATTGAGTCTATTTCTAAACAAATAGCTTGATCTCATATCAGACTTACTATGAATTCCATTTGTATATTAAAAAATGACATATATGGAGCGGTTTCAGAAGTTTATTATCTGAAAGGTTGTTCACTTAGTTTCAGTGAGCTTAAATATTGGTTAAATAAAAGCTTGTACAATACTATCCTTTTCTAAAATCAAATTGCAAGGAGAAGAAAGTTGTTTGAAATCCTGTTTTTTTCTCCTGACAGTACAATTTAAAACCCTTAAATATGTGTAAATGTATCTACATCTTTTCAAGTGGTTCATGTTGAGACTTTGTTTGAAAGAACATGATGATCTTGATGTTTAAAAAAAAGCTGGAAAACTGATAGGTGGTCAGCAAAGAAAAAAGAGCAAATTTCTGAATGAAAGTTGCATACTACCAACTTTTATTTCCATCTCTTCCAGATCTTCAAACAATGTCTTAAAAGACAATATTGAGTAATATAAATTATATAAGGAATTTTATACAATTATTTAAATACATGAATTTACATAAACATTTATGTCCTGAAACATGCATTATTTAGGGTGGCATCATGTTTTGAGCCATGAAATATTCCCTGCAGTGTATTTTGAATTTTTGGTCAATTTTTACTCAGGATTTGACCATCCAAAACTCTAGTTTTCCACAGAACAGTAACAATATGTGTTTTCAGTTTGAGGTCTTCTAGTTCTCTGAAGACTAACATATAAAAAGTAAATTCATTAACATGTAAGAATTCAGGGGCAATGCATTTGATATTTATTGCATAAATTTAAATAATATGGTTATGAATACAATAATTTATTTTAATACTTGCACAGGTTTATTGGCTTTGCCCTCCAGTTTATCTATGCTGGAAATTAGAGCTGCACAAAATTTTTGAATTCGGACTATTTTGCATGCCACTGTAATTGTTTTGCTGAATCTGAAATAGTTCTAACCTGCTTTCAGTTTGGAGAAGCAGCAAATATATTGTTGGCTTATTCAGACTTTAGTTTTGGGCTCAATACTTATCTTCTCTGATTCACCTTCAGATAACACTACTGGCAAATTGTGATCCTAGATAATCTTATGCGAGAGTTTTACTGAATTTAGTAGGACTTACTTTAGAAAAGATGCACATCAAATTGTATTACACATTTTGCCACTTTTCTTCATAGAGTCTTTTCAAATTACCAAATGCTTTTCCCCATTAATTTGCTGAATTATATTTTCATTTCATTTCTGTACTCTCCTGGTATTTTTTTTTATAACTTATATTCCTTCTGAAGCCTTAATAAGAGCTAATAAATGTTCTTGTCTTTTCTCCTCATTGCTAGATATCTTTATCTCCTTGTACATTTACTTGTCTTTCTCTTAATTTTCCAATCTTTTATTCTTTATTGTGTTTACTTTCTTTTTGAAAGGACTTTAATATGTATTTCATTAGGGATAAAATAATGGGGTTACCTTTCCGTTAAATCCAACTTGTGTATGTAAGACTAAACTCAGACTTTTCCTATCACATCCTTACGTTCTCTCTGTATTTTCATAAGATTTAATTTAACTAAGGTAACCTGATAAACTAACAGAATAAATTCACCATCTAGAAAAACTAAGCTATCCATATGTTTTCATGGGATGTCCATGCAATGTGCTTCTCAACTTGATGGGACACTCTGCTTTCCTAGTTCACTTTCCTATTTAACTGCAGCCCTGGACTCCCTTAAGCATCCCCTAACCAAGTACTAATCTAGTCTGACCATTATTTTCTAAGATTAGCCAGGGTCTGTTAGGTTATGTCTATATATAATGCCACTTTGTTGCAAATCTCTTTGTCTTAAGACGGGCCAAGGAATTCCCCCCCCCCAAAGCAGGGGTCCCCAACCCCCAGTCCGTGGACTAGTACTGGGCCGCAGCATGCCAGCAACCAGTCTGCACAAACAAGCAAAGCCCCATCCATGGGACGCAGGCAACACAAACCCCAAACCATGCACTCTCCAGGCCACAGAAAAACCTCCCTCCATGGAACCGGTGCCCAAAAGGTTGGGGACCTCTGCCTTAAAGGGTAAGATTTTGCCCCTCTGCCATCTTAGGTACAGCTGGAAGATCTGCATGCGAAGGAGCCATAAACCTAACAATACAAAATCATGTTGGGCTGGGCTCTCAGAATCATTAAAACTCCATTTATCTGAGGAACACTGCCAGTAAATAAGGGGTCATATCACATTTTGATTAAATAATCATATGTAAAGATTTATTACAATTAAGGTGGCCCAGCAGAGCCAACCATCTAGTGACCCTACTGATTGGCTGAGCATTTATGCCCAGCAAAAGGGTTGATGAGAAACTCAAAATGCCCCATTGCGTGTCCCTGGCAATACTGTACAATAAGAAAACTGCTTGCCAGGGATGGTCTACTGTGCCTGAGCCATGACTCGGGAAATTTAGAAGTTCCTTTAATAAACTAAATAACCAATCACATTTTATCCAAACATGCTATGTGGACCCAGCTTGTCTGATTAGTTGATGGTTTACTATTTTACCAAACAGAAAACTGGGTTAAATAAACATGGTTATATTAGTTCCAGTTTGGTGTGGTGGGCAAAGTCACCCAAACAGAAAGGTACTCATCCCAGAGAGGAAGCCTAAGCAGTATAACAAACATAGAGTCCTAGCCAGGATAAGAAAATAACTCTTGGTGGTGGTGCAGTGGTTAGAATGTAGTACTGCAGGCTAACTGCTGGCTGCCAGGAGTTCAATCCTGACAGGCTCAAGGTGGACTCAGCCTTCCGAGGTCGGTAAAATGGGGACCCAGATTGTTAGGGACAATGTGCTGACTTTGAAAACTGCTTAGAGAGGACTGTGAAGCACTGTGAAGCGGTATATAAGTCTAAGTGCTATTGCTATATAGCAGGGGTATCAAACTGCCGGCCCACCCCATTGCCGGCAATGGAGAAAAAGCTTCGATACGTCGCGCGACGCCACATGACGTCGCGAGTTTGACATGTCTGCTATATAGGATAAGCACCAAAATCACACACGTACACTGTTGCAGTAACTGCTTCCATGCGAACTGCACGGAGTTCTTGTATGGAAAGGAATAGTTAAATTTGTTCTTATCTGGGGGGAAAGGAAGAAATGTGGAAGCTCTAGCCCAGGTTTTTTACACCTACCCTGCAAATATCAAGAACTGAGAGAAGACCAGGAAGGAAAAAAGTCACACTCTGTAGGATGTGATCACATCTGGGAATAGGTTGTCATCTTCCAAACAACACCTGCTAACCTTAATCATGCATAAATAGACTGAGAAAGTTACAGAGGGACCTAAGCCCTATGGGACAATAAGGAGTTCATAGCTTGAATTCACAGTTTGAAAATGGCTATGAGATTCACCTCCTGCTTTACTTACCTTATACTATGCTTGGTTGCTCCCCCCCAATCTTCTGTAGTCACTTGTTGGAGTCACACTATACTAAATCATAAAATGTTCTCATTTTGGCTTAGATTACTAGGTGGCTCCTGTCATTGTTTATTCAGTTTACATAATTGAACAAACCATGACTTAGCCCAATGTGTGGGTGCCATAGTAACCAACTAGAACAAATGCTTAGAATAATTACGCCGAACATATAAGGCTGACGATAGTAAACCTTAGCAAGAAGAGAGCATTTCCATATTTGCTCTACATTTAGATTTCCAAACTGCAAATCCCTTTAAAATACTGATACTCCTAGTTTTACAAGAACTTTTTGAATACTTGTTTGCTTTACATACTATAAATAAATATAATATAAAACATTTATAAATAAAACCTTGTAATATAATAAATATAAAAATAAATAAGTAAAATAGGCTATAGGCAGGAGTTACTAATATGGAAATAAATATTTAGAACTATAGGTTAAAGACATACAGTTGTTTTTCTAAAGCTTGCTATTTTGTTAACATAAACTGTGTTTCACTCCTTTCTTCCCACTTGCCTTCTTTCAGTTTTAAACAGTCTGGTCCTGAACTGATCAGGTGCAAAGATATCAGTCTGAAATGAAACATTATCATAAGCAAAAATTGAGCTTATGAAAATAGTAATCTAAAAACCCTCTGCATTTGTGCTTATTGTGTACAGTCAGCTAAGTCTGTTGTGGTCTGTGGGTTGCAGTTTTGTCTTCCAGTTTCTTCTTTGCCAGTAGAGCCATGCTGTTGCATCCTAAATGTCAGATTAGAGACTGTGTCTGTTGCAGGTTTTCTGGCATGCATATTTCAGTTGCTGCTGCTGCCAGGACTGGTCTCTCGCTCTCTCTCTGTACCTGTCAAGAGGCCCACTGGACTCAAATGAAATAAAATCTTTATAAGGAGCATAAGGAGGGTGGGATACAAATAATTGATACTTTTTTAAAAAGGTAAAAAAATATTAATACAAACATTACAAAAATATAGATGATAGATAGATGATAGATAGATAGTAGTACTCTTAATTTGTGTAATTAATTGTGTAATATATATATATATATTGTATATATATATACAATATATATTTAACCATGATGATGTCGGAAGGATTCCGACGAAAGCTTGGTGTGTATATGTTTTGTGTTATTAAACTTTTTTAGTTTAATATACTCCTGGTGCTCACAGCTTGTTTATTGAAGATGATCACACCCAGGAGTCACGTTTTTAGTTTTAATGTCATTAGAAGTATTGTATATATATATATACAATATTGTATATATATATATTTTTTTTTTTCAAAATTTGGATTGCTAACAAAGAATTAAGGGAGAACTGGAATAGCCATTTCAAACTTTTTAGTTCTTTTCAACCAGACATACCCTTCTGAGATTCGAACCTGGGCTGTCTGCATGTTAGGTAGATGTATTAACCTCTAGACCACAGGCTCTTTCTCAATTTGTCAGCTATGAGACAGGGGAGAAGAATTATCTTTGAGTTTGGTGCACCCTGTCGGCCCAAATATGGGAGAAAGGAATCTTTTGCCTGTATCAGCTCAAACTAGAGCCATTCACAGGCTTAGCAGTTGCAACTGCGACATCATATGTGTTTTTCAAAATTTGGATTGCTAACAAAGAATTAAGGGAGAACTGGAATAGCCATTTCGAACTTTTTAGTTCTTTTCAACCAGACATACCCTTCTGAGATTCGCTGACAAAGTGAGAAAGAGCCTGTGGTCTAGAGGTTAATACATCTGCCTAACATGCAGACAGCCCAAGTTGGAATCTCAGAAGGGCATGTCTGGTTGAAAAGAACTAAAAAGTTCGAAATGGCTATTCCAGTTCTCCCTTAATTCTTTGTTAGCAATCCAAATTTTGAAAAAGGAGAGGAAAGGAATT
>NW_015386548.1:304315-308307 GCF_001527695.2 Protobothrops mucrosquamatus
ATATATATATATATATATATATATATATATATATATATATATATATATATATATATATATATATATATATATATATATATATATATATATATGTTGACTCCTGGGTAAATTCATATTCAAAGAATCACAGACTGTGAGACCACCAGGAGATTAAAAACTGCAAAAAGTTTATTACCATTAAAACATTAAAACACCTAGCTTTCGCCGGCCTCCTGCCGGCTTCATCAGGGTGACTGGCCATTAGTGGGATGGCTGTTTTTATAGGAGCGGTGCCTTTTGCACCTGGCTCCTAGATCTCATGACCGGGCCCAAATAGTCCTCCTGCGTTGGGTTCTTAATTGTCCTTTCGCGAGCTGCCATGCTCCTGACTCCCTCCTTCCCACCCCTTTTCTTTCCCTGCCTTGTTCGTTCGTCGGGAGGGGGAGGCATTCCTTCATCCAGGGCATCGCTCTGTTGTTCGTTGCCCCCTTTTTTCTTTTCGGCTGTTTGCGGTCCCCCCTTCTTCCTCTCTTCCTTCTTCCCCATAACGCTGTCTGACTCCTTTCTCACCCATACTCCCACCACTCTCATTGTTCCCTCATTCTCATCCTCCAACCATCTCCTCTCTTCCTTTCTTCTCCCCTCCACACCCCCACTCAACCCTTCCTCCATCAGTATATGTGTGGCCATCATCCCTCTCCCCGCACCTCTCCGGTGACGGGTCGTCGGAGGCACCGGCAGCGCCCCCACGTTTGTTCTCGTCGCCTCCCCATCAGCGATGTTCCTCTCTTCGTACCCACTCCCCTTCTTTTTTCTTCTACTAGCCCTCTCCTGCCATTCTGGTGCGGGGGTATTCTCTCTTTCATATCCTCCCTCCTGTTGTTCACTCCCCCCATTCCCAGTTCCCATGACGAGTCCCCCACTCCCCCACCACCCTTCCCATTCTCTCCTCTCTTCTCCCTTCCTAGCCTCGGCCCTCCAGTTCGATCCTTCCTCCGTATGCATGTGGGTGCAGGTCGCTTCCCCCTCCCTACCCTTCCTCCGGCGGGAGGCCATTGGAGGCGCGGGGGTACTTTCTCCTTCGTATCCACCCTTGTGTTGTTTCTCCCCATTCCCCGTCTCCGTAACGGGTCCTCTGCTGCCCCCCCACCATGCTTCCCATTCTCTCCTCTCTTCTCCCTTTCTAGCCTCGACTCTCCAGTTCACTTTTTCTTCTACACGCACATGGGTGCCGGTCGCCTCCCCCTCCCTGCCCTTCCTCCAGCGGGAGGTCATTGGCGTGGGGGTGCTCTCCCTTTCATACTCGCACCCCTGTTGTTTCTCCCCACTCTCAATCCCCGTGGCAAATCTTCTGCTGCCCCCCCACCATCCTTCCCATTCTCTCCTCTCTTCTCCCTTTCCAGTCCCGACCTTTCAATTCGATTCTTCCTCCACACACATATAGGTGCAGGTCGCCTCCCCCTCCCTACTCTTCCTCCAACGGGAGGTCATTGGAGGCGCGGGGGTACTCTCTCTTTCATGCTTACACTCCTGTTGCTCACCCTCCCCACTCTCAATCACCGTGGTGGGTCCTCCGCTGCCCCCCCACCACCCCTCCCATTCTCTCCTCTCTTCTCCCTTTCTAGCCTCAGCCCTCCAGTTTAACCCCTCCTCCACGCTCATGCGGGTGCAGGTCGCCTCTCCCTCCCTTCCCTTCCTCCAGCGGGAGGTCATTGGGGGCGCAGGGCGTGCCGCGATGTTCACTATGCCCTGCAGTCCCCTTGATGTCTCTGGTGCGGGGGGAGCATTCCCTTTCTCGTGCCTACCCCCCTTTCTTCCGCTGGTTTCCTCCTGCCAGTCCCTTGATGCGGGGTGGTGGTGGTTCCCTTTTTCCCTTCCTCCTCATACATACAACCCCACCACTCAACCTTCCTACTCTCGCCCCCAATCCTCATTCCAGAGCCCCCCTCCCTTCTTTCTCCTCCCCCATGTTTTCACACCTGACCTTCTTCCTCGCACCTAGGGGGTTCTTCCTACCCACCGCTTCGGCCGTGCCACATCCGATCGTTCCCTTTCCCTTTTCAACTTCCTCCCCCAATCCATCGTCCATAGGAGCGCGCCCAACCCCCACAACGGGGGTGGCGCCCGCAGCATCCTGGCAGTGGCAGGTTGCTGCTGTGGAGTGCATCTCAGTCGCTGTGCCCGCGGACGCACTCCATCCTTCTGACGGTGTCCTTTCCGTGGGGGGGCGCATTCGTCCTTCCGCTCGCCCTCGCTTCCATGCCGGTCCCTCTGGGAGCGCGTGAATGGTCTGGATCCGTGTGCCATCGTCCTCTTACTTCTTCGTAGCCCTCCATGCTCCTGGTGTGGGGGTGTCCTTCGGGAGTGGCAGGTCACGTTAGCCGCCAGGTCGCAAGGTCTGGTGTTGGCGATGTCAAAATCTTTCCGTTTGTCCATCTCTTGCTTAGAAGGCTTGGCGGGAAGAGGGGGCGCTCCATCCAGCGGCCAGTTACTCCTAACTTGGGCGCACTTGGGGTTTATGGTCTTTGCCATCCCACTTGCCAAGGTGTGCCCCAAGGTGCTAGATGGTTTCCTACTGGGGGGGCATCTCCCCATCGACCAGGTCCGTAGGGCGGCGTGCGCCGGGCACAGGTCAACATGGCGGTTGATGGACCCCTCGCCAGAGAGCCAGGCTTCCTTCAAGAGCCGGCCCCCTTTCGTGCTGTCCATCGCAACCACCTGTGTGTTATCAAAGTCAAACCCGTGTCCTGACTCCTCCATGTGCGCCACTATCTGGGAGTACTGTTCGCCTCTCTTGATCGCCAGCCGGTGTTCGTGCACCCTAGTCCGTACCCTCTTGGACGTCTCCCCTACATAATTGGCAGGACAGTTCTTGCACTCAATCCTATAGACGAGGGGGAGGGGGTCTTTAGGTCTCATCACCTTGGATCTCAGGGTTTGGTTAGGTTTATGCGCCACCCTCACCTTATAGGGTGCCAACAGACGAGCTGTGGCCTCCGACACGTTAATATAAGGGAGGGTGACACGGGCCGTCTGGGTTGCAGGCTCCTCAATGCTGGGTCTGGCATGAAGACCACGTGGCGCACTATGGCGCCTGATGAAGCCCATGGGGTACCCGTTGCGTCTGCACACCCTTACCAAATGCCTCCTCTCTTCCATTCGGGCCCTAGCCGTGCTGCAATGTGAATCCGCCCTCCTAAAGAGCGTCCTGATACAGCTGGCCTTGTGAAGCACTGGATGGTTGCTGTCATGATGTAAAATTCTATCGGTGTGGGTGGGCTTGCGGTAAACCCTGGTGCGCAGGGTCCCGTCACGCTGGCGTTGCACTAGAACGTCAAGGAACGCCAACTGACCTTGATGGTCCTCCTCCTCCGTGAACCGCAAGTCCACATACACCGAGTTGAGTGCATCAATCAAGGCCGCCTTCTGGTTCCTCTTAACGATGGCGAAGGTGTCATCCACGTAGCGCGCCCAGAATTTGGGGCAGCATTGGGTCAGCACTACGTGTTCTAACTGCTGCAGCATGGCTTCGGCTATGACACTGGAAATCGGGGACCCCATGGGGGTGCCCTTAATTTGTTCAAACGTGGCTCCCTGGAACGTGAAGTACGTTTTTAGGGAAATTTCTAGAAGGTCCACAAGGTCTTGGGGTCGGAGGGAATCCTGCTGTTGTCCCATGCCTCTGCATTCTAAGAGGTCGCTGATCGTACGGACCGCTAGGTCCTGCGGGAAGAGGATGAATGCTTTTTTACTTTGATGCACCCTGTTGGCCCAAACATGGGAGAGAGAAGTCTTTTGCCTGTATCAGCTCAACCTAGAGCCATCCACAGGCAGCAGTCGCTTAACTGCGACAACATATGTGTTTTTCAAAATTTGGATTGCTAACAAAGAATTAAGGGAGTACTGGGATAGCTATTTCAAACTTTATTTAGTTTTCATCAGCCAGACATACCCTTCTGAGATTCGAACCTGGGCTGTCTGCATGTTAGGCAGATGTGTTAGCCCCTAGGCCA
>NW_015386548.1:309453-320410 GCF_001527695.2 Protobothrops mucrosquamatus
TATATATATATATATATATATATAAATATGCAAACAAAAATATAAAAAATTCTATAGGATGAGATATAAACATTAAATATTAAAAAATAACAATATTGTATTTAATATTCATCTTTTGCCCATGGGACTTTTCTTTAACCTCAGAGGTGCTTCAGACAGGTGCTAATTGTTTTATTTAAAACATTCAAATAATGTCTTGTTTTCCTTCTCCTTTGCTGCTTTGTTTTCAGACAATTTAATTTTTATTCTGGCTAGAAGGCTTCAGATCTGGGTTTCTGAAAGACCCCCACTGTTACCTCTATCTCAGTTGCAACAGTTCCCAGCTGCCCAAACATATCGGCATTTTGATGCTCGATGTTTTGGCCTATTTGGACTCAGCAGACTAAACATCTGGAGCTAGTACTATGTACTTTGGTATGTGGCAGTAACTCAGAGGATGCAGGTAGAGAACAACTGGAATCCCCTGGTAAGCTAACCAATAATGTGGTTTGGGTGTTTCACATGATAGGTGTTAGTTAATAGGAAACCAACTAGTTCATTTTCTAGCATGGTATCCTCCAAATAAATTTGTAATTCTGAGAGTTGTAATCAAACTGGGAAAATTCAATTAACTTGAATTTGATTAAGAAGATTATCTCAGGAGATATTTTACTACTCTTCAGATGTCTGCATCATTAGAATAAACTCAGAGTGGTAAAATCACCAATGCCAACACTGATCACCAAGCTTGGCTTACCATGAGACTCCAGTTGATCCTGCACCTCGATTCTCTTGGTTACACATACGTGATGATACAGAAGCCAAAATATTTTCACTGCTAGAAGGCCCCTCTTCTCTGAGGGACTCTTGGGGTATCAATCATCTCACTCATCCCTTAAACTGAATAACATCCTTAACTAAACCACGCATATATCTGTCTTAAACACATTCTGCTGTCATTAACTTTTCTTTACTAACAGAAAATATGGAAGGAAAGTAGGTGAGATTAGATGCAAGGTGAATAGAAGAGAGAACTGTAGACTGTAGCCCTTCTTTGTCAGTAGGATTTCTTGGCATAACTTTCAATTACCTCTCGCCCCCGTTCAGTTAAATGACTGAAATAATATGGAGTAAATATCAAAGGTGAATGAATTATTTTGAAGCTGGGCAAATCGTTCTTTGTGCTGTGTCTGGAACCTTTTGAAGATACCTCCTTCATTAGCATGCTTATCCAATGGACATGGATTTGTCTTTTCATTCAGATCCTTTTGCTTAGCTTAGATACTTTACTTTCAACTAACTTGATCACTTCTGTTCTTCTTTATTCCTTCATAAACTAGCTAAAAGGCACCAGTTACAACAAGGATCTTTGGGGAATTCTACTTTGCATGTAATTCCAACATGAAAATTGTCTATTTATTTCATTCTGATTCTCAGATGGAGACATCTGAAAAATTCAAAGGTTCCAAGGTTGCCAAGGACCATATTACTGCAGTCTAAGTATGATCAGAGCAAGATTAACATGGCAACGTTGTGATCTGTGTGACAACTATCATTCATGTACGTCAGAGGTGGGAAACTATGGCCCCTTTGTGATTTATAACATTTTTGCAAAGGAACATAAATCCCATTTTTATTAAATATTACAGCATTGATTAGCATTGCATCAATTGCCTACTGTAAAATGGTTTTCAAATAAACATCTCATCTCTAAATACTTGTACCAGCTGCAAATAATTTGATCAGAAGTTTTACAATAATAAAAGTAATTAAAACAGGCAAGTATCTACCCATAACAAACTTACCAATTGTTGATAAGAAAGACAAACAAGCCTGGATAGTGGACATTGAAGTACCTGGAGACAGCAGAATTGAAAAGAACTGGAGAAAAATCACAAAATACAAAGACCTGCAAATAGAAGTAGAATGACTGTGGCAAAAGAAAGCAAAGGTAGTACCAATAGTAATAGGCATCTTGGGTGTAATCTCAAAACATCTGGAACACCATTTGAATATCATTGCCACCAGTAGTGGGATTCAGCCAGTTCGCACCAATTCAGCAGAACCGGTAGCTAATGTTTTGTTGCCCAGGCCCAGAATGGACTTCCAGAAGTGGCATCCACACAAAGAACCGGTTGTTCACATATTTGAATCCCACCACTGATCGCCACTGATAAAATCACCATAAGTCAACTGGCAAAAGGCAGCTTTACTTGGAAATACCTTACATCATGCAATAATATATTTAATACCATCAAGTAAGAACAACACCTGCCTATTGCAGAACATTGGGAAGTACTTGATTAAAGTAGACATAGTTTAACCACACCAGTTTTAATTATTTAATTAATAATTTAATTATTAGGTTTTACTGTGTTTTTTACTTGCTGTCTTACAACATGTTTTTTTGTTTTGTTTTTTGAGCAGGTCAATAACTGTAAAGTGATGACTAAAGTAATATTGTTACTGCTATGCTCTCAGGTAGCTCAGACAAACGAACACATATGTGAGATGGAAAGATCAGCAGCCCAAACAAAAAGTAAAAATTTGTGTAACTTAAACATGCTAAAACAAATCAGGTTTATGAACTGCTGACATTATATTCTGCTTGGTATTTCACTCAGAGTAAGTAGGGTGCCAAGCAGGTCACCTCATTTCTGAAGGAAATAAGTAAAATCATAAAGAGCATAACTGGGATTCATGCAAAAGAAGACTCGTGAATAATACCATTTTGGTGGTAACTGCAACACTGGCTCATCTTGCTAGGCTGCTATTCCATTTCCCCCACTGTACACCCACATTATGTCTGACCTCCCTCTCCCCTACATTTGCAATGAATCAAATTGACATCAGCAATAGGATGGAAAAGATTTGTTACGAAGGATGGCTTATGCTGAACTTGCTCTCAATCACAGCCCAGGGAAAGTGCGGGGGAAGTTTCATAGGCAACCCAACTGGCCTACCTGTCATAACACTTTCCATTTGATACACTACCTGCTATTACAATAAATTGATGACGCTCATCATTTTCTGTCATTCAGTTAGAAAAAAAAATGAAAATAGGTCACTCTGTCATTCTGTCCCCTTCCTGAAAATTACGGTTATTTAGCTTACAGACAAATATTTACTACATAGAAAGGGTAGAGGGAAAAAAAAGATTTATTCTTATGTATGCTAGTATCCCAGATTATTCTTCCAAGAAGAAAATTAGTGAGAGTCCATTTCTGTTACCACTTAAATATTTATTCTCACTCATCACTAACATTTTTTTTGTAAAAGTTTTTTATTAGTTTTTTCCCCCATACATTCAGTAATAATTTTTCAACCAACGTGCTGTCTGAGTTTACATTCGCTAATACATATTTAATTCCTAATCCTTTATTCTTTCCTCTAGCCATCGATAAAATAAGTCCCAAGTTTGATAATATTCCGTTTCTTCTTTTTCTTTAGTCTCATAGTCAGTCTATCCCTCTCTGTCCATTCTAGTTTTTTTTATTATTTCTTTATCTGATGGTATTCCTTCATTTTTCCAGTATTGCACAAATATAATTCTTGCCGCTGTTGTGACATGCAAAATCAAATATAAGTTTTGTTTGTTAGTTTTTTCTGGCATTATACCTAATAAAAAAAAAGTTCAAGTTTAAAATCTACATGTTCTCCCAACATCTTTTCTAGCCAGGTATATATCTTTTCCCAATAACTCTTTACTTTGTCACATGTCCACCAAACATGATAATACCCTGATTTTCCATTTCTTGTTTAGATTTTAAATTCCCTTCAGAGTTTAGAATATCTCTATATGTCCAGATTTTTTCAAATTTCACTAAATTTGGGTGTTCAAATGCTTCCATTGTTGACAACCACCCTGGAATTTTCAAATATATTTTACATTTTATTTTTTCCCATGTTGTTAATAATGCATTTCTTATATAATGATTTTGGAAATATTTATGCACTTTATTTTTCCCGTACCATAAAACAGCATGCCACCCCAACTGTAAATCATGCCCCTCCAAATATAACAGCCTTTTATTTCTAAGAGTTATCCTTTTTTTTACCCATGTTAATACAGATGCTTGATAATATAAAACCCACTCCGGTAGACCAAGTCCTTCATTTTCCTTGGCATCTTGTAACATTTTCATCTTAATTCTAGCTTTCTTTCCTTGCCAAATAAATTTCAAAATTAGTGAATTTAAGTCTCAAGTTTTATAGGTATTGTTTGAAATAAGAATAAGATTTTCGGTAGTATATTCATTTTCACTGTAGCAATTCTTCCTAGTATTGACAATTGCAAGTTTTTCCATTTTTCCAAATCCAGTCTTATTTGATTCAATAGTTTTGTGTAATTATCTTCTTTTATCGTTGAACATCTTGCTGTTAAATGTATTCCCAGATATTTGACCTTTTTAACTATCTGCAATTCTGTTTTTTCCGACATCACTAACATTTTGTTGGCTACACATACATCATGGGGAAGGATTCATTTCCTTGGCAGAACAGCAGAAATGCCTTTCTCAGTCACAGCCACCCTCCATGTTTTATACCAGTGTTGCCTTTAAAACTGAGGCACCAGAGTTTGGCATGGAGCCGGAAGAACTGTTCCTGGATTTGGGAGAGAAAACACTATGCCTTTGCAAAATGGTTTTTTCATCCATCTCGACAGGGCAAATCACGAGTATGTCAGGCAAAGCAAAAAGCATTTATTAAAAGGGATAAAGTCATTATATTAGGTAACAAATGACACATACATTTGCTATATGTGATGCATCAAAAAGCAACAACTAAAACTATAGGATACATTAATTAGATATGAGAATTAAACAAAAGATAACATTGATCCTCGATAAAATTCCATAATTGGGAAATTATGGGTTATGTCAACCTCTTTCCAGGTCAAATGTGTATCTTCCTTAATACTTGTAACTGTATTCAAGGATTTCCAGAATACAATCCCTATTGTTCAGTTTCTGAAGAGGCTAGTATTGGCTAGCAACAAAATAGTGTTGGCTAAAAAAAAAACCATCGTGGTTTTTTGAACATTAAAGGAGACATGGATGCCATGCTAAATATGCTAATATCATCTTTATGAAAAAGCAAATAAGGAAGCTTAAAAAGACTAGAAGAGACTGACTGGCCCAAATACACTGGCTAAGGCAGAGACTTGAACTCATAGTGTTCTGCTTTCTATCCTACTGCCTTAACCATTAGAACAAATTGGCTATGGTTTTTTAATTTTTTAAAATGTAATTATAATTTTTAAGAAGAGATTGGACAACCATTTGTCTGAAATGGTATAGTTTCCTGCCTGAGCAGGGGTTTGGACCAGAAGACCTCCAAGGTCCCTTCCAACTCTGTTATTCTGTTAAATTGCATAGATCATGAATGTGTGCTAGCTTTCTAAATGACTTTTTAAAAAAAAACAAAAACTAGGCTATAATCACAAAATATATAGTACACTGCCCATCATATTCCTGAAAACTGATCAGGTGAACTCACAAACTTGCTATTAGCTTGCATCACATCTGTATTTTATTCAAATAAATAATTTGGTCCAGAAACCCTGTGGATTCCCCTTCATGTCCCCTTGATTGTGTGTATAGTTCTACAAGGAAGTAGTTAAAAGAGAAAAAAAAGTCAGCCACAATTGCCCAGAACCACAAGTGGAAATCTATCTTTGCATTGCAGTGGAAAAAATGTCTGAGATTCTGGAGATAATATAAAAGGAGATGCTATTGCACTCATGGACAGGATTTACCCTACTAATCTCACTGGTAGAGCATCAAGCAAGTCGAGATAATAACAACACGAAGGGTAGTTATGACACCCAAAAGATTGGCCTTATCGGTGAGTGCACTATTTATTGCTGTGAAAAAAAATTATTTTGCCTCTGTATTTTTATCTCCAGATATCTAATATTTGATTTACACACTTGGGTCTGTCTTTGTAGTTTTTTAAATCATTTTTTCATGCTCAAGTTATAGTTATTATAATCTTTCCTCATATATGAAAATCCTCCAATCTATTTGATACCAAAAATGAAAAACATTGGTTATTGAAAAGAGACTGATTTTTTTTCTCTATAACTATACTTATCTCAGACACTTCTGATAATCTGAAAGATGAGCTGTACTTGATTCTCTTTTTGTCTCTTAATCATTTGATTTGTATCCCATCTTTCATTCAGAGGTCCAAGATGGTTTCTCTAGTGTTCCCACTCCTAATTTTCCCACAACATTTCAGTTAATCCTGAGCTGTGGTGCCCCTCAATTTTCAAATTAATTACTGCTTCCCACCAACTATTTAAATATTTGAGTTCTAAACTCCAATATTAAAATAATGCAAGCTACTAAGGATGGACATTTCTTGCACAACAGATGACACTTTATCCTTACGTATATCTGATACATCCATGGATTCTTTTACAGGTTGTTCTGCTGGTACTGGTGCTTGTAGTGGGGACTTTAGCCCATGGAGGAAACATTAATAAAACCAATAAGAAACGGAGAGGAAGAATGACTGACAACTGCCCAACTCAGCCAGGAATCCAAGAAGATAATGAATTCCCAGAGACAGTGAAGGTGCGCATACCTCTTGCTCATGCAGAACCAATGAACAGGATGCCTCATGATGTTAAAAACAGATCTCTCTCTCCATGGGATTACAGGTAATATTCACCCTTTTAGTGTTAAACTATATTAGCTATAATACATTATGGAAGTGACAATCCCTCAATGCTTTTTGAGTACTTCAAAACGTTCTGGGGTGCAAGAACTTCTAAAAGTTGCAAGACCTTATGTTGGCAAACACAAAAGCAATACACATTTTCTGAAAAAATAGACTGGACAATTCATAACTGGATAGGCAAATATTACTTAATTTTTTCATCAATTTGTTAGAATCTTAGTGATCGTGCCTATTATTCTGCAAGAATATAATATGGCTTTGTGAATATGATTTTTAGTTAGTTGGCCAGTTCCAGTCTTTGCACTTACATTCATTATTATAAAAGCAATCTAGGTTTTATGGTTATGGTTCCTTTCTTAAATCGACTATGTGAGATGAGAGTGGCCTTTCCTCAGGATAGGGCCACATAGGGAATTGGCTCATTGATAAATTCTAGCTTAGAGCAGCAATAATGCTAAGCCACAAATTCAAGCACTATCTTATAAGGCGAAATCTCTCTGACAGCAAAGGGATGCTATAAAGATCAGATATGATTTCTGAGTAAAAAGCTATGTGGTATTAATTGTTAAGGAGACCAAACAATCTTTTCTGTTTCTTTGGTTCAGGTCCATAACCAAAATATAATTCTATGGGGAAGAGAACTACAGTAGGAAATTCTGGGACACATTCACCACAAATGTTTATGTTTATATTTTATTATATGATTAAGGAAATCTAGGTGACATGGTTCTGTCTCCTAGGAGACAAAAATAAGAGTCCTCTTTAGTTTTTTTTTTAATGGGTGCTGATTAACATTCAGGGTTCCAAATTCTTCATGAATTTTGATGAAGAAGTGCGTCATATGAACTATATCTTTCTCTTTCTTTTGTGTGTTAACATACAGTGTTAAGGAAGATCCTAACAGATTCCCACACATACTTTCTGAAGCCAGCTGCCGTTATACCGTTTGCCTGGATTCCACGGGGAAGAATCTAAACTATGCTGTGAACTCTGTTCCTATTCAGCAGGAGATCTTGGTTCTGAAACGCAAACACATTGGTTGCAAGCAGAGCTATTGGTTGGAGAAACAGGTGATCACCGTTGGATGCACCTGTGCCTTTCCCACTTCCAATGTTTATCAGAAAAAGGTTTTCTAAGATCATTGAAAAATGGCCAAAGGTATCACATGATCCATCATCGGCTGAAGTAATAAGAGTAATACAATGTTCGCTTGGCTAATTGGAAAGGAATTGGTAGCTCTGAATTTCAAAGAAATTAGCCTCCTTTAGAATTAGAGATCATTTTATTTAGCTCTCTTATAGTGTTTCAAAATGTGTTTAAAAGTTCTGGGAGTATACCAAATGGTCACTTTCTTTAATTTTTTTGGGGGGGGGAGTTCAGATGTCCAGCCACTACGACAGAAAAAAAAAAATCTCCATTGAAGCCCTGATTCTCTTTGGCTTCAAAAAGAATGAATCTTGCTCTGTACTAATTTTGTATGATTCATAGCCTGTTTTTATTTGCCTTGTTGATCTACATGGAGGTTCTGAAAATTGCAATGCATATGATATTTAAAACTCAGGGAAGAGCAAAGAGGAAATATGCTTTTGTCTCTATTTATAAGATGTATTTATAATACCATATTTATGCATATGCAGAAATATTGTTGGATGAAATTTTATATAGTTTATCAGTATTTATTCATAATTTATGTAGCAAATAAAAAGGTTGATATATTTAATTGTCCACATAGTCATTGCTTCCCTAAATATCCATTTCGTTTCCTTTGAAATGAACACCATTGTGACACAACTATTTAGTATTTAGAAAAGGTGCTCTGAGTCCATGAGACAGAATGCTAAACCAGAGCAGATACATATCTTAATATGGATGAAAATGTGATTTGTCTACCCACTATGATCTTTTTGAAGGGAAAAATAAATAAATTTGGCCACCTGGGAGCATTTGCAAGACCAAGAACGAACCACTTCAGGTGCTTGATCCCTCCTTCCTTCACTAGTCAAAGAAAATGTCGGAAATGATACAACATCAATTTCTTTTTAAAAATAAATAATGAAAAACATATCACTTCATATCCAAGTAGGGAACTATTTGGATAGTTTACCTGCCCAATGTCTGTTAGGCAAAAAAGAGCTACTGAGGAGTGGCATGGAGTAATTGGAAAGCAGCATTCAGGCTCAAACATGGCTTGAAGGTTCCTGGCAAAGTCTGTCCTGGAAGGAAAGGTTCATTGCTTTCCAAAGCTCAGCTGGGCTGGGTGCAGTTGAACTTGATCACATTAGTCTTCTGCAGGGCTTTTTTCCTCATAGAACGCCCAGAACGGAGTTCCGGCACCTTTTTTGGATGGAACCTTGTAGGGTAGGCAAGGCCGGTTGTATGACGTGTGTGAGTTCCGGCACCTTTTTTTTTTTTTTTACAAAACAAGCACTGGTCTTCTGCTCAGACAAAGTAATCAGTTCAATTGCCATGCTGGCTCAATTTCCTAAGGATCCTATTTCTTACCTTGGTCTTTCTAAAGGACACAGTTAATAGTATCTGACCCTGTTTTGGGATAAATAAGCATCTGCTTACATGGCAGGATCTCACTTTGGATCTGACTCTGCCTACATGGTCTATTCAGTCCTGAATTTAGTGCATCTCCAATCTCTGTTTGCTTTTCTCTCATTTTTGGCAAATTGGTGAGACTATTGTTTTCACTAAATCTGCATATACTGTGCAGATATTCTAGGTCTGGTAAAATAAAACAGAAAAATAAAGAAAGCTATAGTAATACTGTCATGTGCCTGATTAACGAAACACTTAAAAGGACTTTCAGGCATATTTTTTCCTAAAAGCATTTATTAAGGTTACAGAGACGTCAGTACGGCATGGTGGAAATGCTTAGATCTGGATTCTTTTCCGTTACACATACATTCTAAGCATTTTTCCCAGCCCCTATTTTGGGGTCATGGTTCACATCTTCCAATTAACTTGGAAGATGTGATATACTTCCGGTTTCTTTTTCCCGGGCTTTCACTGTTGCCTGATTTAACTATAAAAATACCAGACAGTTCTGCATATTGTCAAAGCAAGAATATACAGTATTTGCAGCGTTGACAAATACTTTTTGCAATGACTCTATCCAATGAATTATTGAAAAGAGACTTCTGGAATAAATCTCTTTATATTCCTTCCTTCGTACTTGTTTCTGTGGAGGGAGGCACTATTTTGGAGTGTTTCTGATCCTTTTCAGTGGGCTGCTTCAGTCCTGGGGGGCAATGAGAAATGAGCCTAGTGGCCCTGATATGTGGGGAGTCATACAGGTCAAGTCTCTCTGCCTTGTTTTATTTATTTATTTATAAACTTTATTGGCTGCCCTTCTTACCATAGGGTAATTCTGGGTGGCTTGCAATTACATATACAGTTAAAACATAAAAAGTTAAAATCAGACATTAAAACCTAAGGACACATGGGGAGGGTGGGGGTGGAGTGGGAGGGAGGTAGGATCTGCTATTACTCAATCAGCCACCTCCATTATGCTGTTCCCCCACTGGGGCCTCAAGCAGACTGGCAGAGCCACGTCTTTAGGCCTTTATGAAAAGATGGGGGGGGGGTTGGGACCAATCTCACATGGGGGGGCAAGATGTTCCAGAGGGCGTGAGCAACAGCAGAGAAGGCCCTCCTCCTGGACCCCACCAGCCGGAATAATCAGGCTTACTGGACCCACAGCATTCCTCCTCTGCAATCCCAGTGGGATGAGAGGGTGAAACAGTAACCTGTCTCATGCCCATGCCATGAAGGACTTTAAAGGTGATCACCAACACTTGGAATTGCACCCGGAAGGAGACTTGTAACCAATGCAGCTCGCAGAGCAGTGGTGTCACAGGGTTAATTCTTTGGGACCTCAAGACTATCCACACTGCTGCACTCTGCACCAGCTGTAACTTCCAAATGCTCTTCAAGGGTAGCCCCATGGAGAATGCATTATAATAATCCAGCCATGAGATGACAGGGACTGAATGACTCAACGCAGGGAATTCTGACCCAGGAAAGGCCACGACTGGTGCACAACACAAAGTTGTGCAAAGGCTTTCCTAGCTGCGACTGCCACCTATTCCTCAAACAGGAATTGCGAGTCCAGGAGAACCTCCAAGTTGTGGACCAGATCTTTCTAGGGCAGTGCTATCCCATTCAGGGTTGTTATTGTCCCCCATCCAGGCCCCCACAGCTTCCAGGCATCACTTTGGTCAGCAAGAGTGGAAATATAGAATTAGGTGTCATCAGCATACAATATATATCTCAGCCCATGATG
>NW_015386548.1:320510-343723 GCF_001527695.2 Protobothrops mucrosquamatus
TGTGTGTGTGTGTGTGAAATTAATCCTAGCAAAGTGACCTGGGCTGCTAAAGGAAGACTGGAGGTGGGAAAGGAATAAACCTTTATTCCAATAGGAAATTATGCTGAGACGTAAGGCAGGAGAGGGAGTACAAGAAAGACCTAGTGAGGTTTCAGTCTGCCTATCATAACTAAGCTATAAAAATTCAGATGAGCCTCTCTGCCACCATAACACCTGCTCCCCAAAGTCACCAGAGGCTGACCATTTTATTTTTTATCTTTTATCTCTTTGGCAACAAAAAGGACTTTGCACTAGCTTTTGCATAGCCCTAACTATCCTCATAAATTTTTCTTGCCTCATTTATTTGGATATATTTATTTTGTGTTATTTGTCTAAAACTTCATTTTGATATTCTTTGGATTAAATCTTCCAGTTTGCACTGGGATTACAGATATGTAGTAGCCCCCCCCAACCCCTTGCATATTATCTGTTTCTTGGTATCTTATCATGTTTTCATTCTATTTATTTTCTTGAATGATGACTCATTTCATTTGACTGATGTAAGTGAAAAACCACAGACAGCCCTTGAGTTCCTTCCAAGAATATCTCCTGAACTAGCCGAACACTAACCGAGAGCTCCAGAATGTGGTGCACTGTGGTTTTGTGTGTTTTGTTCTGTCAACTAATACTTGAAATAAGGACCCACTTGATCTTCTACCTCTCCTACATGTCTGCTCAAGCATTGAGGTTTAAATGCTTAGTCAGCCTGTCCTACATTTCACACCAATGAAAACCACTTTTAGATACAAGAGGGAACAGGACGGCTACTGATACAACAATCTGTCTGGGTGACTATTCATCTCTGTTAATAACCAGGCATTGTTAAAGGGGCCAGAGGATAGCACCAAATTTCCCTGCCATGCACAGTGATTTACATTATTTCTTTCCTCTGTGCATGGTGCGGTGAATTTCACTCCAGGATACTTAAACTAGACTTTCCCTGCCCTATCTCCCCAGTACCAGCAAAGCTTCACGTAGGTCTTCTGTGTTATTCCCAGTAGGCTATCTTCTGGATAGGCAAATTCCAGTTGTTCCCATAGTCCAGGGGTGTCAAAACCACGCCCACCCCATTGCCGGCCATGGGAAAAAAGTTACGATATGTCGCAACAGATCACGTGACATCATGAGTTTGACACCCGTGCCATAGTCCATTCCGTGCCATAGTCCATTAGTGGTGAGGCAGTATGTGTACATTGGATACATTTTGGTAATCTCTCTTCTAATCTCCCTTAAAAACAAATCTCTCTCCCCTGAAGAGGGGCATCTGGAATTCACAGTAATTGCCACAGTGGGTATGTGAGTGTCACCTATATTCAAATGGCTAGGATTACTATTATGATTCTTATTACATGCACGTAGCCTTTAAAGCCTGAGAAAAAATCTATCTGAAATTTCATTTCACTAGGGAGACGCCTTATTACAAGGGACCAGATTACTAAATGTGAGCAGTATGCTTCATTTATCTCTTTTATTCTCACTAATATCAAGAATGGAAGTCTGATTGGCTTTCAACTTTGATTGATGGATGGATTGATTTTCTGCCATTGAGTTATTGTCTCTAAAGATTTTCTCCAGGAAGATCTGTTTCCAACTTGGTCTTCAAATGGTGCAGGTATACCCTTTTAACTGTTGATCGTCTTCTCCTCTTTTCTTTCCTTCCCTTTCCACGCATTAGAGCCTTCTCCAGAGACTTATGTTTTCACACATAATGTGTTCAAAATGTGATAATTTGAATCTGGTCATTTGGGCCCCAAGTGATAATTCTAGATTGATTTGTTTGAAGATCCATTTGTTTGTTTTCTTAGTTGCCCAAGCTATTCTCAGGAGTCTTCCTAACACCAAAGTTCAAAAGCACCAATACTGTTTCTATCCTGCTTTTTCAGACTCCAATTTTACTGTCAGAAAATGTTACTTTTGTATCAATATGAACACATAGTATTGTATTCCAAACAAATGTGACTTCTCTATTGTAGCACTTTGACTGTGAGAACTTCCAAACGGTCCACACTTCTTCTTCAGCCCCTGCAAACAGGATCACCATGAGCTATCAGTACTCCTATCAGTTCACCAATAGAAAAGGATGAATCCTCATTCATTCATTGCTCTACTTCTTGGATGGTGAAGAATCAATGTACCGATAGGGTGACAAAGTATTCTTTGCTGGGATCTAGATTTCAGCAGATGCCCAACAGTCCTGCTTGAGAACATTTCATCTGCTATTTACAGAAATGTATTCTACTGGTGATTTAACAGGAGTGCTGTGATTTTATTAAAATTTTGGCTTTGTTGGCATGTTCAAATATTGCAAGGATCTCCTAATGTGTGTATGTGTCTGTGTGAGAGAGAAAGAGATTCAGGAATTCTAACATGGGATTAGATAATTCTGACATAAGGTTATCTTTACATCAGTTCCATTAAATATGCAAACATAAATTGAAGCATAGAATCTAATTTACACTTAGCTTTCTGAATACAACAGTCAATGGAAATCATCAGAAGAAGATGGTTTCCTTTTAGCCACCTGCAGATATCCTCAGTCAATATTGTCCAACTTTCTGGCAAGACCTTTGCATTGTGAAAATTAATCCTTGTGCTTTATATAGGAGGTTTTTCTCATACCATCTTATGAAATGTTTTGGTTTACAGTTACTTTAAATAAAACACTACTCAGTGAAAGACTGTACATTGTTTAACATTTTATGATACTTTCAGCTTCAAATAAACAAAATGAAATCAGACAAATGATCACATCTGAAAACATGAAATCCTTCTCATTGTATAGAAGGTTATTCCATAGAATATGCAACTTTCTTAATTGCTCCAGTTGTAAATTGATCTTGCCCAGTGGAAGATCTTAATTCAATTTTGCAGCTGAAAAGGTACTGTGAGTCTCTTTCTCTCCCTCCCTCTCTCTCATTATCTACTTATCCACAACACTGGTGCTTAAAACTTTGTGAACTCTTTTGAATTTTCAATTTGTTTGCATACAATTATCTAAAATGTGTTCTCCACACAAGTCCTAAAACTAGGTAAAGAAAACCTAATTAAAAAATGAATCAAAAATACTATACTTGTTCACTTATTTATTGAGGAAAATGATCTAGAATTACATATGTGCCTTTTAAATAGTGAGAACATATATGGAAAAGTATGTTGGAATGTAGCCAATATATTTTAAAACATCTATATTAAAAGGATTTCCTCCTAAATTCATTTTAGAAAATTATGTGGCAAATTCATTCATGTCATTGTATTTTTATTCCTACACAATTTAAAGTTAATCTGGAAAGTTGCAGCATCAGTCTTTCCTGTCTTAGATCTGCTTCTTAACAGATTGATGACTAGAGGTATGGTTTAAATAATGATAAGAAATGGATGCTACTGAATGATAACATAGATAATGAATGGAAGTGCTAACAGTTTAGTTGATTAAAGAAAACAAGGAAAAGTGACAATCAGTTGCTAAAAAAACTTGTATATAAATGTAACTTTATCCTTCAAAAACATTTAAGATCTTTGCATTTAAAATGTTAGCCAAAAATATTAATAAAAGTGGAACCATAATGTCTTTTAAGAAAAGCAGAAATGAAAGAAAGAAAACAATATGGAAATTCTGAAGAGAAAAAAAAGAACATTTATTCAATTTCATATCTGCATTATTCAAAAGTTAATAATAAAAATAAAACACAAAGATGTAGTCATACTCAGTAAACTGTAATATGAAGCAGACTGGGATCTTTTGTTAAATACAGAATTCATTGTTTTTGAGGTTTTGCACAGAAATGTAAGAGAAGCTTAAAAACAACCAGTGAAGATACATTTCTCTGAGGAATTACCAGAGTATAAGAGAGACCTAGTTCATGATCAATTGTTTTTTGTTGATCTCCCATGTATTATTGAACCAATGAAGAGATTTCTTAAATTCTGACCAGGAAACTATATGGAAATCAGTTGCATTAAATAACAGTACCCAACCCCTCCTAATAGACCTTATGCATGTATTATATCACTATTAGTCTTATAATTGTAAAGATTGCACAGAGGAAAATTAAAATGATAATCTCAGTTATCTTATTTGTACTTTTGCTGGCTCTAGACAGGTGGAATAACCATATGTGAGTTGTACATACAGAATATTGTCCCCAAGTTCAGTATTTGAAGACCATCAAAACTGATAACAAGGACCAGTTCTTTCACATTTTCCAGTAGAAATTGAGATGCTATTTACTGCTGCAGTGCAATTCACATGGGAGCTATCAGTTGGTGGTCACTTAGATTAATCTGAGATTGACACATGCTTACTCAACAATAATCCTACCGCAATACATTTGAGGGAAATAATTCTAAAGTATGTACTATATGTGAAATATTGCAGATTTGGGTTTTAGTATAGTGGCCTATTGTTCAATTTTTGAACAATAATTTAATTTTTCAAACAATATTTGGAATATCAAACAATATTCTAAATCTGGCTTTACAATTTATGGATTCATGTTTTGAATGGGACTATTCAAAGTACATTTGAATTGAGCTATTGAACTAAAACTTGCTTCCTGGTAATCAGGATGCTGCTTATAAACATTTTTGAGCACATTGTGCTATGTGCTCAAAACATTGTTAGAGACCCCACACATCCACTTTACGGCCTGTTTCTGTTGCTCCCCTCTAGGATGATTTGAAGTACTTTTAGCAGGACTACCTGATTCTGTAATAGCTTTGTTCCCTATGCCATCCGTCTGGTAAACTCACAAGATTCGTTTTTCTCACCATGCACATGTATACATAATCCAAACTAGACTGTTGTTTCTCTGTGTCACATAATGTATGTGGGTATATGCATAATTTTGTATTTATTTATTTATTTTTGTCATATTTATGTAGTGTATACTGGGGGTGGTGACCCTTTGAGAACTGAATACAACAAAAATTCATTTTAATGTATGCCGATTAGTGTACATTCAAAGTGACAATAAAGTTATTATTCTGTTCTATATTCTATTCTAAAGGAACTAAATGGACTAGAAAATATAATCAGGTACTTTCAGTACTCTCCTGTTATTTGAAATATTCAATATTTACCTTGATCTACAAGATGTCTGTTTCCCCAGAGCACTGTAATAATCGACTTAGTTAACATTATATCTGACTCTTATTTAAAAGATAGAAATTGCCACTTTAATAAGAGATTGAGCTCTCCTCACCAACAGCCAACTAGCTTTGTGGCAGATCATTTAGTCCTGCTAAAGAATCACACAGGGTTGGTATGTATGAGTTTTAAGGATCTGCGTCTTCCTTTTGCCTCACAACAGTTTAACATAAAAAAGTTTTGGTAGAACTTCCTGGAGATTTCAGAAGTGGAAAATCTAAACATGAATCAGTTGAAGGTATGTTGTGATAGAGCAGTGAATAAGGTCAGCACTGCTATAGCTGGTTGAAGGGGACCAAACCTCCAGGAGAGACGGCCTTGGTTCCTTTTGACCAGCCAGAGCAATACTCTTCTTCTAATGTATATACACAAGCTAATACATATGAAGGTCATCACCAGACCCTCAGAGGAACAAGCAGACAGCATACAAATGCTACAGGTTGACCCTGAAACCTATCTACTCTTATCTGAACTTCAAGTTGAACAGCTCTCTGTTTTGGCAGCTGGGCCAAATAATCATAATCCCAAGTTTAGTTTTTAAAAATAACAAGATTTGGCAGGATTCAGAGACACAACCCACCGCTAGTACCCACCGCTAGTAACAACAGCAACATGTGCTTATCTTCCTCTTTGAAAGAAACAGGTTTTTCTCTCACTTGAAGAAACCACTCTGTTATCAACTGGAATCACCTGCCAGCTGTCATTCAAACACTGATTTTCGTAAAGCTATTCCAGCTGTACCTGACTGACAGCTGCCAGGGGCTGTTAAAGTCTTTGGCACGTGGCAACTTTGTAACAGCAACAAAAGAAGCATTTTTCTAACCTACATGGAACACACAAGCAAGGAATGTATGTGTCTTATCATGAGCTGGGTGAGACTTAAAAGTATTTTCCAGATATCAACTTTCTGTAAGTCGCTTAAACCATTTGTGGATGTTTATGATTTAGGCATGATTATGCAGGATAGGTTTTTTATGACATATCCTCTATTTTTTTTGTAGCAACATAAAAATCAATCATAAATGTTAAATAAGCAAAATTAGCAGTTTTTCCATTCTTATAGCCCTAGGATCTGATACTGTTACTATCAAAAATCCTGACATAATTAAAGTCGCAAAAGTTGTGTAACACTGCATCCTGTTCTGACCCAATTCTGAGTCTTTTTACTCAATTTCAAAAACAATTTATTTCATATTTTGGATTTTTTTAAAATGTATAATTTCAATTTCTGTTTGCTAGATGCATTTTTTTCCTTTCTAAACTACCCAAAGACATAATTGTTACCATCTGCATTTATTATACCTCTCCCTTTTGCAAAAGGTACAAAAGGTATTGTTTATATTTGCTATTTAATGAGAAAGAAATTGATTAAAGCGTACACTGGTAATTCACATATATAATAATAGTTAAAAATGTATTGGAGAAATTTATTTAGTGACAACTGCAGTCTGTTTGAACTCATTCCAATAAGCCAAGAATATTTCACATTTCTGAAATCAGGACAAAAACCTTAATTGTAGCATAACTGATTTCTCTGTCTCTGTCTTTCTCTTCCTCTCTCTTTTGAGAGAGAAGCACAGATATGTAAATAATCAAAAAAGGATTCTTCAAAGTGCAGATTCATCCTTCTGAAACCACACACTTCCTTACATTCCATAGCAATGTAATTCATATGGGATTATAAAGAAGTGTGTTGTCTCAAAAAGAAAAATTCCGAGTTCTGTCAGGAAAAAATACATGTAATCAGGAAGCTTGTCTGATAATGCATTTTCACAAAAAGAATGCTTCTAGAGAAGGGTATTAATGTGCTATCACTTTGCATTTTCAAATATAGAATTTTGTTGGAGATTCAGATTGTATTGTTTTCAGTTGTAACCCTTCCATCTTTTGTATCCATCTTTTCTGAAGCCATCATTCATTTTTTTCTTTCTGGGGAAAAAAAAGAAGGAAGAAAAAAAGCTAAGTTTCTGGAAACACCCAAGTTTTCCAGAACATGATAATTATATTTCCTTAGTTTCAGAAAAATTGACTAACTTTGGTGCAGACCTACACAATCTGATCTGCAAATTCTACACATATCAAATAAATCTGATCCTAAAAGACTTTTTGAATGTTTTCATCTAATCTGTAGCCCTGCTTTTATAAGAAAAAAGTGGAAAGTAACCTTTTGGTTGCTAATGGAAAATCATGTAGCTTTCAATAGGACAAATAACCATAATTGAACAATGAGGAATCATTGTTATGGAAGTGCTTCCTGTATTTGTCTTAAACGAAAGAATAAAAAAATGGCTAAGAAGTCTCTTAGCATTATGGGTAATTTCAGCCCAATATGCCACTGAGTTTAATCATGGCGTAGAGATAAGGTTAGAAGGAGGTGAGTTGTTGACATGATCTGGAAGTGAAGGGTGTTATTCAGCTCAGGTTATGACCTTAGGGAATATCCTATCTTGGGCATACATAAAAGAATACAATTATGCCTAACTCTGCAAGTGGTTAGTTCAAAGGGCTAAGCAAATCACTCTTCCTTCAGGAATCAGAGTCAGAAACAGGGAAGGGCAGATAAAACAGGATAGATAAACAACCAGGCCAACATATTTCATTGCCCCAAATGAAACAGTACATGGCACCTTTCTACATAGACTCCAGAGCCTAAATCTGAAGTATGATCTTTCTTGGGAGAGAAATATACAATATTAAAAAGCCAAACAATTTCAGGCCATCCCAAAGCAAGAGCTGCCTGGTATTTAGAAAGAGATAAAGGGAGCAGCCTTGCCTCTTTGGGGCAATAGTTTTGACCCACTTATGGTCAGCATGTGACCGAAAGCCTTTCCTAGGAGCCTATAAGTCCTTGGCTCCTGATTCTGTCTGGCTTTTACTTGCAGGAAGTTCTGTAAAAGAAGAAGAAAAGCAAACTCTCCTGCAGACTCTAATGGACACCTTGAGTCGTCATGTGTGAGTAGGCAGCAATATAAATTTAATAAATAAATAAATAAACAAACAAACAAATAAATAAATAAATAGTTTTAGATCTTCACCAAGTTTAATCCATGTTTTCCTTTTTTGACTCCCAAAACTATGGAACCTTTTTTTCTCCCCCACTGTAACATCAGAATGAATCTATGGGGCTAAGTAGTCCAAGATCATTTCAAGGTTATATCCTTACCACTGCAACATATTGTCTCATTTTCTAAAAGTGTTGAAACAAACTCAGAGAGGGCTATTCCAAGCATTGAGAACGAATATATCACACAAGGACAAATCACATCTCTGTGTAAACATTTGCAGCAGGGTAGGAAATCAAACTGGTAAAACAGAGGAGTATTAACTGCAGTTCAGTGAATTATTCCATCAACTTTATTAATCTATAGGATATTGTTTTTCCACCACGCTTGCTGGGGAATTCTGGAAGCTGACATCCATAGTATCTCAAAGTTGCCAAGACAAGGCTGAAAAACACTGCTATAGGATTTAGGTTGAACTCATTCTGGTTATTAGTAGAGCAGGGAACAATGTAAATGAAAAGAGAAAATTTTGCAAAACGTTTAAAAAGGTGTGTAATATATTATAGCAAGATCAATGGAAAATAAACTTAACTCCCACTTTTTCTTATTAAAAATAAACACACAAAAAACAAATTAGAGGGGACAGATTGAAGAAGTTACTAACACCAAAGTTAAATTCTCATCTATAAATAGGGGTGATTGTATAATGAATAAGCCTGATCTGGTGACAGTAACCCAATCATCTCTGGACTATAAAGTGACACATCTGTCCATTCCTGGCATGTAATATACAATGGGAGACTGATAGATGCAGCTGTTTCTTACTCCTTCTAAATGGGTGATCGTTTAAGTACTAAGCAATTGTGACCAAACATTTCTTATATTTTTTATTGCTTGTCAGTTGGAAAACTTTCTGGTTGTTTGATAAATAAAGGACTTATATCTACTAAGTATTAATTATCCACTTACTGTAATTTTATCTTGCTTTTCAAACAATCATTGTCAACCAAATGACTTACACTAATTAAAAGAGGCCCAGCTCTAGTGTAACCATAGGGGCAGGTAAAAATAAAAAAATAAAAATGGTGCCTGTGACACACATTAAAAGGGAGAAAGGCCTTGATATCATAGTAGTACTCATCACCTTTTAACCCCCTCCCCATGATACCTGCTTGGCTCTTAAGATCACAATAAAAAAATGCAAGGTATACAACATGTGAAAAAAGGAGGAATAGGGAAGAGGAGCTGCATTGGCAAGCATACCCCTCAAGTACCATCATAAAGTTTAAAAGAGTCAATTGTTTTTGAAGTGACTGCATAAGTGAAACTTCTGGATGCATTGGATTGAAATGTGGCTTACTTGATCTGTGCTCGTTAAGACTCTACATTGATCTCTAAATCAGTGGTTCTCAACCTATGGGTCACGACCCCATTTGGGGTCGATCGACCATTTCACGGGGGTTGCCAAGCAAGGCTGTCCGCCATTTTTTTCCCCTTTTCCGGCGGGTGCCTTACCTCCCTTGAGCTGGGCCAGCTGGTGGTCGGCCTGCTCCGTCTCTGCCGCTTGCCAGCTACGCCTCAGCCGGTGCAGGGGGCGGAACCACGTATGCGCGGCACTCCCGGGCAGGGAAAGTCCTCGATTTATGACCGGTTGGGTAGTCCTCGACTTACGACCGGTTTAGTCCTCGACTTACGACCAGTTTAGTCCTCGACTTATGACCGGTTGGGTAGTCCTCGACTTACGACCGGTTTAGTCCTCGACTTACGACCAGCATTAAAAAGGTTGAGAACCACTGCTCTAAATTCTCTTTAAAGCTAGGTATATAGAGCTAGCCCCAGATGCTCTTTAAGAAATGTAGAATGTTAAACCGCTATCCAACAATTCAAAAGATGTACCCTCATACCACCACTTTTGACTGCTGAAGGTCAATGTAGATGTGGGATTTGCCTTTAACACCTCTCTATAAATATGACAATTTTTTACTGTACATGCTAGGTTTCTGACCACCTGCAAAAGCATTTAATTGGACAGTGATATAAACATGGTATAATTCTGAAACTTTAGGTAGTCTTTCAAGGTGATGTATGGCTGCTAGATAATCTGCAATATTATTCCTGGCTCCTAACATCTCCAGTTTGTACCCAATTTGCTTTTCCTGAAACTCTATAGATTACTTGTTGCAGATAATGGTAAGTGATACAAATATAGTCTCTGAGATCCATATACAAAGGTATGGATTTTATTTGTTTATTTGACTGATAGCATAGCTCTTCCTGAAAATCAGCTAAGAAATATTTTTTCAAGCAATCCTGTCTTCTGCCATTTCTGGCACCTGGCTTAACAACAGCTGATTTTTAGTATTTAATACATTTAGTATTCTGCTACTCAATATATAAAAACAGCAAGGGATTCCTGGTGTTAGTCGGAGTGGCCTTTCTGCCCTGAGAGAATTATGGTAGACTGTACATTGCTTGGATCTTCCTGGCATGCTGGCAGTGAAAAGCTGTTCTGGTTCTATTTCTGTTCCACTGTTCTTAAATACCAAAGTACAGCAAAGTACAGCAAAGATAGCTAGGAAACCGAAGAACCTTCCAGCTGTTCCTCAAATAAATGCCTTCTGATATAAATTCATGCTCCATACAAGTTAGTAGCACTGATAAAGGGTTGTGTTGCGTCTCAGCTGCCAAGAACTGTTGAAAAACACCAATGTAATGACAGATTGCAATATGCAGCTCCAATAGAAAAGAACCTTAAGCAAAATATGGGGTGAACCAATAGCCAAATAAACAGAAGCCATTTTCAGTGTCAGGTAAAAAATAATTTATAGTGCTGGTCTGGCACTAGGAATAAAACTGCAGTGTTTAGATGGGTTTAGATTAATCAGTTATAAGCCTTTTAATTAACTCAAAATTGGTCTTGATTAATAAAATATTCCTTTAATTACTTTCTATATAAATTATAAATTACATTAAAATAATTTATATTTCCTAAGTTTAAAATGTTTATTGGAACATAGTATGGGCATAAAATATATCCTGAATGTAATTTTAAAAACAAAGGTTGCTTTTGGTTTTCAAAAACTGTGATATTCCTACATAAATTTATGCAGGCTTGATCAACCAACTAGTGGTCATATAATTTCCCAACTAAAATTAATGTAATAGGATTAGGTGTAATAAACTCTAAATTATAAGTAGTCCTGCACTGTACCTCCTAGCTGTGTTATTTAGGAGTCTGATCAACATTCTGTCTATTTTTGAAAAGCAAGATAGCTTAGATCAGGAGTGTCAAACTGCTGGCCTGTGAGCTGGATGCATCATAGCAAAACCGCGCCCACCCCATTGCCGGCAATGGCAAAAAAGTCACGATACGTCGCGACACGTCACGTGACATTGTGAGTTTGACACCCCTGGCTTAGATGAAATAAAATCATGCCTATATTTAAGACATAAACAAAAGATGTTTCTTTTCTGAATATTGGGGACAAAATGAAATGCACCATTTAATACACACCCATTTAGAAGTTAGACCTATAATAATGAGTTTAGCCAGATTTAACTTCTGAATAAATATGCAAAGCATGATTGCTAGTATCTTTAGCATGTCCAAGCATCTTTGCTTAGTGAAGCCTTATCATCCCTCAACTAATGGATGTGCTATTCAGAACGTATGGGAGTGCAATCTCACAAACTACACAATAATATATACCAATAATGGTAGCCTGCATTTGCTGTCTTAACAATGTGATATCTCCCTCTGGTTTTTCATTTTCTACTTTGGTAAGAGCTAGTCTTTCTTAATAGTCCCATATTAATACATTATGTACAAGAATAAGACATATTGAAGGCATTATATGTAAAATCAATAAATAACAATTAGAGCTTAAACGAAACCATTCTTGATAATACCTCATAAATCAACTGGAGTCTTCCTCTTGTTTCTTGTAATGCTGATGAACCCATAATTCCACCATCCATGTTTGCAGAAGGGTATGCCAAGGGACTTTTTCTGCAGACAATCAGACCAAAAGAGATAGCTACCTTACAGGCTTATGATTGCTTTTGTTTAGGGTTTTTAACAATATGAAAAACAACTACTTCTTCTTCTTCTTCTTCTTCTTCTTCTTCTTCTTCTTCTTCTTCTTCTTCTTCTTCTTCTTCTTCTTCTTCTTCTTCTTCTTCTTCTTCTTCTTCTTCTTCTTCTTCTTCTTCTTCTTCTTCTTCTTCTTCTTCTTCTTCTTCTTCTTCTTCTTCTTCTTCTTCTTCTTCTTCTTCTTCTTCTTCTTCTTCTCCCTCCCTCCTCCCTCCCTCCCTCCCTCCCTCCCTCCTTCCTTCCTTCCTTCCTTCTCTAAAAAAAAATCTATATTTCCTTAAACCATCATTTTCTATTGCTTTGAATAAAAGATAACTATTCCTCTCTCTTAATCCATATAGAACTTTGCTCCTGGCAACAGTTCTTCGAGTTCTTTTTTTACCCCGTTGTAAAGCTGCTTAATGTAAGTTTCAGCTTTTCCTCCCTCTTATTTATTCCAAAAAGGAATGCCTTGGAAAGGCCTGCATGATCTTTTTTGTACTAGATGCACTTCCCCGCCTCTTAGCTTGGCCTCCCACCTGTCTACGTCCTTTATGGACCGTAGCCACATCTACACCTCCTGTCAACCTCAATCATTAGCAGTGACAGCAGCACAGAGAGCTGTTGAATTACACCTCTTCAGCTGTCCTATCTTTTGATTTTGTTTCATATAAGATATTATCTGGATATGCAAACATAAGATGCTCTGAGAAAGAAGAATTTTCCTTGCTATATAATTCAATAGGATTTTTTATTTTGATCACTTCTAGCAAAAATTCAATGAAAAAGGGAATGAACTTGCATAAGGAAAATCAGGCAAGAAAGTAAGAGACAATTAGACATGGCCAAAAGCAGAATTTGAACTTGACGAAGCCTACAAAATGAGAACTTGAAACCTCTTCCCTCCCCACAAATATATCTGCTTATAAATTGAATTAATGCAAGGAGCTTTAGTAAATTCATTCAACTGTTTCTTCAGATCTGAGAATTTCCTTGAATGCTTATTGGGCAAATTCAGTACATTTAAAAATGGGAGGGGGGAGGCAAATATTTGTGACTAGAGAAAACTTAGGTTATCAAGAACACACACACACACACACCAAAACTTAAGCTTGTTCCCTAGTCTTTTTTTTAAACCTTTTTTTAACCTTAGAATTTCATTTTAGGATTCAATAATACATCTGACAAGAATATATCATAATTGAAAAGTATTCAAACATTTGTATAAATAGGCATTTCATTTATCAGGCATTTTTATTATATTCTTTTACGGTTTATTTTATTGACATTATCTGTATTTTGCTTCTTTGCTTCATTTCTAAGTTTTGTTATATACCTTGAATACTTGTCACACTACAAATGAGGGTATAAATAAAAACTGGTAATAGTGAGTAAGAGTAATGATAGTAACAACAACAACAACAACAACAATATATTGGTTGATGAAAGGAAAAAACGTATTTTCACACAAATTAAACAAAGAATTGGAGTTTCTGGAAATGTACGTAGTCAAATATGATATTATGTGAGGATGCATGTCGGCCAAATCTTGGGGTAAAATCAGCATTAAATTCTTACTTAATAGACTCAATGCTATTCCTTCTACTACTACAATTTCCAGTTTTACAAACAAATAATTATTAGAGAAAATTAAATAAAATTAAAGAAATTTTCCAGAAAATGTATAAAACTGGGATCTACAACTTTTTCCAATTACTTTGGCATATGAATATGTACACACACACGCATATTTCAGTTTCTTAGATATATGTTTTAGGAGAGAACTGCTTTCAGAAGTTTCTCATGCCAGAATATTTCTACTAAAAAGAAATGTCTCAAAAGCGAGATTTGACTTTCTCTGTTGTAGGAAATATTGATGATACATTCTGCTTCGTATAGCTCAGTTGCCTTGTCATATAAATTTTCCTCTTCCAAGAATCACTGCCTGAAGCTATCTTTCTTTCTCTGAAGAATGAGCAATCCAAAAATCAGTGCTGAATTACTTCATAAAAGCCACAATCATCATTCTTCATAGCTTCTTCATTCTTATTAAACAGGTGGGCTTCCAGTATGTCATGGGTCAGCACCAGAATGGCAGAAGAAAAGGGTTTACAAGTAGACAAAAGAGGAAAGGGAGGTTAAACATACAAATCTACAAACAGAAAGGTTAAAAAGTGACGTTTCTCAGAAAGGAAACAAACATGTCTGCATAGAAAATGTATTTACAAATTCCATGTAGCATATTTTGATTGAGTTTCACTCATTATACTGAGTCATTTCTTGTTTAAACATGATTTGCTTATTAAACCCAAATTGGTGCAGTTCATACAGTGTGCTAAGCCAAAAACAAACAAGCCAACACATTATGATTTATGTTGTACATGTAATCCCAATCTGTGTGCAACCAATATTTATCCTACCTAATTATTCATTCCTTTTACACAAGGAAGAAACAACTTGACTTTTTTTTGGTATAGGATACCCGTGTTATATATTTTATGTCCATCCTTAGTGAAAAATTGTGAAGAAATCAGAGGTGTTTAAACTTCAGATTCCATCTGGTCCTCAAAACAAAACAAAACAAAACAAAACAAAACCCTACTGCTACCAAGGTGCTTCCAGGTTGAAAGAATTACCTGGTGATATCACTTTGCCCAGAGGATGCCCCGGGGGGGGGGCTCTTTTCATGTCCCTGTTATTTTCCCACCAAAGTGATACCAATTTATCTACTTTCATTCGCATGCTTTCACACTGCTAGGTTGGCAGGAGCTGGGGCAGGTAAGGGGAGCTCATTCCGTCATGTGGCTCACGCTCACAGATTTTGAACTGCCGAGCTGTCAACCTCTCAAAGACCTTCTGACTCAGTATCCGAACCACATAGCCACCGTAGCCCCTGAAAAAATAAAACCTGCCTTGGCAATATCCTCAAAAACATTAAAATGTGCCACTTTCTATTGCCTAATCAAAGGCAAATTATTTTCCAGCAAAATTTCAAATTTTATGTAGATATATAATAATAATAATAATAATAATAATAATAATAATAATAATAATAATAATAATAATAATAATAATAATAATAATAATAATAATAANTGGAAGGGACCTTGGAGGTCATCTAGTCCAACCCCCTGCTCAGGCAGGAAACCCTATACCATTTCGGACAAATGGCTGTCCAGTCTCTTCTTAAAAACCTCCAGTGTTGGAGCATTCACTGCTTCTGGAGGCAGGTTGTTCCACTGGTTAATTGTTCTAACTGTCAGGAAGTTTCTCCTTAGTTCTAGGTTGCTTCTCTTCTTGTTTAGCTTTCACATGAGGAAGATCATCTACAAATAACAATAGATTGCCAATTTCTAATGCACATGAGAGTGATATGCGCTGTGCCTGGGAAGATGGTAACAGAGAACCATTAAAAATAGTCTTTTGATATACAGATGGTCCTCAACTTATGACAACAATTGAGCCCAAAATTTCTCTTGTTAAGCAGGACAATTTTTAAATGACTTTTGCCCCTTTTACTACCTTTCTTACCACAGCTGTTATGTGAATCACTGCAGTTGTTAAGTTAGTAACATGATTATAAAGTGAATCTGGCTTCCCCATTGACTTTGCTGTTCAGAAGTTCGCAAAAAGTGATCACATGACTCCAGGACACTGCAACAGTCATAAATACATGCCAGTTGCCAAGCATCCAAATTTTGATCACCTGACCATGGGGATGCTGCAATAGTTATAAGAATGAAAAATAGTCATAAGTCACTTTTTCTCAGTGCTGATGTAACTTTGAACGGTCACTAAATGAAAGGTTGTAAGTCGAGAACTACCTCCATGGTATACAGCACCTTTTCTTTTGTATTGGTTTCCCTAAACACAGAATTGGCCTAATTATTGTTAATTATCTCTCTAATCAATTTTCATGAAGTGATAAGGGGATTGAAATTTCTATTACACTGGTAATGTATTTGTACTTTCTATAGTTAAGAAGCATTACTTAATTTCAAATTCACAGGCAGGATCAGATTCAAATATTTGATACCTAATTATACACAACTCTTTATAAAATGCAGGAAAAAGTATTAAGTTAAAAACAAGGACTAATTCCCACAAAATATGGCTTTAATACAGAATTCATCTTCCTGAAAATCTGCTTTCATTTTATAAAAAACAAGTTAATAAATTTTGGATATACAACAACAGCTCTAAAACTATATGAGTCTGGAAACCAGTAAAAGAAGATCTGAAGGGGAAGAGGGTCATTTTCCAGTTAGTCATAGAAGGGCTTTTTCTGTGCTCCAGACTACAGTATACTTTGGAATATTCATAGAACATAGAATAATAGAGTTGGAAGGGATCTTGGAGGTCATCTAGTCCAACTCCCTGCTCAAATAGGAAACCCTATACCATTTCAGACAAATGGCTTTCCAGTCTCTTTTTGAAAGCCTCCAGTGAGGAGCACCTATGACTTCTGAAGGCAAGCTATTCCATTGGTTGATTGCTATCATGTCTCCCCTTCTTCTTATCATTAGACTAGACATACCCTATTCCTGTAACTGTTCTTTATATGTTTTAGCCTCCACCCCACCCCCTAATCATTCTTGCTCCTCTTCTCTGCACTCTTTCCAGAGTTTCAGCATCTTTCTTATATTGTGGTGATGGGAACTGGATGCAGCATTCCAAGTGTGGTCTTACTAAGGCTTTGTAAAGCGGTACTAGAACTTCATGTTATCTTGATTCTATCCTTCTATTAATGCAGTGTAGGATTGCATTGGCTTTTTTGGCTGCTGTTGCACACTGTTGCCTCATATTTAAGTGACTGTCTACCAGGACTCCAAGATTCCTCTCACAATTAAAGGCATTGAGCCAAGTTTCACCTAGTCTGTACCTATACAGTTGGTTTGCCTAAGTATAAAACCTTACTTTTATCTATGTTGAATTTTATTTTGTTAGATAAGGCCCAGTGTTCAAGTCTGTCAAGATTTTTTTGGATCTTGAGCTTGTCTTTTGGGTTGTTGGCTATTCCTTCCAGCTTGGTGTCATCTGCATATTTGATGAGTTCCCCTTCTATCATTTATGAAGATATTAAAGAGTACTGAGCCTAAAACAGGACCTTGGGAAACCCCACTGCTTACTTCCCTCCATGTGGATGTAGTTCCATCGAGGACTTCACATTGAGAACAATTTGTCAGCCAATTACAAACCCATCTAGTGATGGTGATGCCTATCCTCCTAAAATATTTAATATGCCTACTGTTGTATCTTTCAGATCTTGTTGAAGACATGTATCCTAACCAGATTTTGCTATATGAATGTTGGAAAAATGATTTCACTTTATTGTGGCTTTCCTCCACGTATTTTATTTTATGTTATTGAAAATCTCCTTGAGATGCAATCATATGGAAGCAGCTGAGAAATGCATTACATATATTAACAGCTAGCAATGGGAAAAGTGATACCTCAATATCATGAGCCTTCATAGTTTAATTGCAAATAAGCTTAAAATGCATAACTGTGCTTGATTTGTTTAATCTGTAAAGATTGGAAAATGCAGCTTTCCCAAGAAAATTTCTGGATTCTTTTAGCCCAGAACCTGTTTTTTAACCTAGACAGGTTCAAGGGCAGGAGTGTATTAGAGCAATTGTGGTCTTCTACACCTGCTTGCACAGTTGTGAGGGTGGGGAAGCAGTTGCTGGTTAAGACAAATTCTGGGAGTTCTTTGGCCATGGGAGGCCCAGTGCAGCTGCTCTCCTTCTTGAACATTTTTGGAGTGAATTTTGTATATACTGTATGATTTGGAAATTTGGACATGTTCTAGTAAAAACTGAATTATTCTACACATCTTTTATTAATGTAATATTCATCACTCTAATTTCATTACTTACGCTTTGCAGTGAAGACAACCTCAAGTGAGGGAGTGATACCAGCTACAATATGCAGACCGTGACTGAAGAAAGTAATGTGATCAAGGATTAAAAAGAAGCAGGTTGACTTATTTTATTTAAATTTTATTTAAATACCAAGACTGATGGCTGGAAAGAAATGGAAGATATGAGGACATAATTCAGTGTCATACCTAGTTAATATTCAATTGTGATTTATTCTAGAATTGCATATTAATCTGTTAATTAATTGGGTATTAATGACTATCCTTATACTTTTGTTTTTTTCTTTAAATACTTAAATAATGTGAGTGAAGAATAATGCAAACAACTAAAAAAGTAATAATAGAATAGAATAGAATAGAATAGAATAGAATAGAATAGAATAGAATAGAATATTTATTGGCCAAGTGTGATTAGGCGTACAAGGAATTTGCTTCCGGTGCAAAAGCTCTCAGTGTATATGCAAAACAACAAGGTAATAATAATCATAATATCAAAGTAATAATGATCATAATAATGATACCAATAAGAGAAGGTGGTGGAACAGATGAGAAGGATAAAAGTTATACAGCCATACTACATGGGTAAATATACTGAGACATAAGATAGTACTGTGGGAATAAATAAAATAGTTTGTAACTAATTTTTGAGAGAAAGCTTCCAGGTATTTAAAAATACAAGCATTTTAAGAAGCAGACCAACAGATGTGAAAGGTCTGCACTTTTTTTCTGTATGCCTGAAGACATTGGCAAGAGTGAGCAGCACCTGTTTTCTTGAAGTTTATGCAGCTGCTCTTCAGACAGTAAGCAGAATGGGCAAATGTACAAAATTTCAGAAATCTTGTACCATTAGGGAAAAAAGGTCAGAGGTGGAAAATATTTTGACTGACAAACAGACAGGTGTAAATGAAAAGGGCAATAATACTTGTAGTGTTTTACAATCTATCTGGATGATAGTGTAGGCACTATTGCCTGGAAACAATAAAAATAGCATCATAAGCAAGTCACAAGGTTTTGTTTTTTATTATGCTATTCTTTAAAACATCCTAATATGGTCATCAAAATCTAAAAATAGGGTGTTTGGGGGAGGGGTTAATAAGCTCACCTTTAATATTATATTCTCTTTGACATAACAGTTTTATTAAAAAAAACATTGTTAGCTGCCCTTCTTCAAATTATATTATATTGGAAGTTACAAAATGTTTTTCTTTCTGTCGTGCTAGTAGCTGCAAACTTCTGGAGAGGTCCAGCAGGAATACTTGAGTAGCAGATGAATTTTAAATTGTGCAGTTGAGAAGTATCTCTTCTTCCAAATTTCCGTTTCCCCTTTTCTTGACAGAGTTCACTTTTCTTCTCCTAGTTCCTATCATTAAACGCCAGTTAGACTTCATGTGGTAACCCATGGCTCGTGGTGCTTAGATCCCATTACTGTGATATATTTCTATGGATCAGATTTTGAAAGTCACTCCTAGAATCCTTGAAAACAGTTCTGACTCGCCTGCCTCTCAAATGTGCAGCTTGAGAGAAGCGTGGACTGAGAGTGAGACCAGCATATAGAAACATTCTTTCCAAGTTATTATCTTTCCATCAACTTGCACACCTGTTCAGCGGAGAAGAGGGTTGTTTTACATGGAAAGGAAACAGGCACAGACAAGGGTGCACGTGCGGATTTAAAAGTTTTTATGCATTGCAAAATTCTAACTAGGGAGAAAGCACAGCACATGCTGGCCAACGCCTCACTTCCTGCACACACACACACTTGTAGATTGTGCAACAAGCAGCAAGATCTCAAAAAGAGGTCCTTTTCATGTTCCCTTGAATATGAATAACACTTCTCCACCCCTCAGCTCCCATCAAAGACTGAGCCAAAAAGGAAGGCTCAGAACCACAAGGAGAATTCTGCTTGCTTTCAACTCCTCTCAGCTTTTCTTGCTTAATTCACAAAGACTGAAACTGGCAGGTTGGGGGTGGGCAGTGTCACATAGGCTGTTCTATTTGTGTTCTGATTCCCAGCTCTCTAGTTATTTCAAGGAATGTATGACAAAGATGTGTGCATGTGTTTGTGTATGCATGTATGACTTTTGTACAGGCATGTGAATGGGAGAACCAATATCTGACATTATGTATGGATGAGAGGGATATTAACTGTTCAGTTAAAAAAAGGGAGATTAATGATTTGGACATACCATTTACAACCAGTGATTGCAATTATGGCTGTTGCAGCATGCGATTGTGATCTGAGCTCTGGGCAACCAGTTCGCATGAATGACGTTGCTAAGCCCTCTAAAATCATGGGATCACCATTTGCAGCCTTCCCTATTGGCTTCCTCAGAAAGTCAACAGGGAAGCCAGCAGGAAAGGTTGCAAGCCACTTTCTTTTACCTGCCTTGGACTATACAGACTATACAGACTTGCAACCATTTGTTTAGTGATCACCGTTACAACGGCACTGAAAAAAGTGACTTATGACCATTTTTCATACTTACAACCATTTCAGCATCCCTGTGAATGTACGATCAAAATTCAGATGCTTGGCCTCTGGCATGTATTTATGATGATTGCAGTGCATGTGAACACTTTTTGCAACTTTCTGACAAGCAACGTCAATGGGGAAGCCAGATTCACTTAACTAACTTAACAACTGCAGTGATTCACTTAACTATGGACAGAAAGGTCGTAAAATGGGGGCAAAACTCACTTAACAATCGGCTCACTTACCAACATAAATTTTGGGTTCCATTATGATCATACATTGAGGACTAGGGGTGGAAAAATGAAAACTTTCTAGCCCAGGGCAGGCAAAGGGAATCAACGTGCTGTGCTGGAGAAAGGAAGCTCCCCCAGCTTCATTTCTCCAGTGCGGTGCGTTGCCTCCCATGCCTGCACTGGACTACCAAGTGTTTCTAACTTTTTAGCACATGGTGGGGAGGGGAACCAGCTTGCTGGGCCAGAGAAAAGAAGCTCAGATCAGGATCCTTTCTGGCCCAGTGCCCTGGTTCTGGGCACAGAAGGGAGCTGCCTGATACTTTAAAGTATTCAGCTGCATCTACATACAAATAATCAGTGCTTTTTTTGTAAAAAAAAAAAAAAAAAAAGGTGCCGGAACTCACACACAGCTCCGGCTCCAGTCGAAAGCCCTTTACAGAGCAGGGGGGGAACCACTTTAGGGAGCTTCTGAGGTGCAGATCACATGATCAGCATCAGCTGATGGACGCCATTGCCGCAGATTTTGAGAGGGCGCTTGTTCGGAGCCGGCATGTTTTCTGCCACCTCGTCCTACTCTGCCTCTGATGACACAGAGGCTTCCTCCAGAGCCAGAGTGACCAAAGTGGCGGTGGCGCTGCTGCTTTGGGAGTGCTCCTGGTCCCTCGAAGAGATTCGGTCCAGGAATCAGTCCTGGTCCCTGGTGGCCAACACGGGGGTGAGGACAGGCAGCGGTAGCGGGGGGAGCCCCGTGAACCAAGGCAGAGAAGAGGGTCTGTTTCAGGGCCATGGAAGTGTTTCCGGGCCGATCTTCGATGCCCCCGATTTCCCCAGGCAGCTTCCTTTCACCAAGCCAGAGCTTTACTCGTGCTGTCAGCTTAGAAGGAGCCAGTTCTTCCCTTCAAAAAAAGGTGCTGGAACGCCGTTCCCAGTGGTGGGATTCAAATATGTGAACAACCAGTTCTCAGTGTGGATGTCGCTTCTAGAAGTCTATTCTGGGCCTGGGCCTGGGTTCTGCCAAAGTGATGCAAACTGGCTGAATCCTACCACTAGCCGTTCCGTGCGTTCTATGCAGTGCTTTTTTTGTTAAAAAAAAAAAAGGTGCCGGAACTCACACATGTCATACAACCCGCTTTGCATACCCTACAAGGTTCCATCCAAAAAAGGTGCCGGAACTCCGTTCTGGGCGTTCTATGAGAAAAAAAGCACTGCAAATAACATCACAGGGGGCTCAGTAAAAAAACTGAAATGGCTAAAAAGTTCCCTAGGTTTTTTTTAAAGAACAGTATAATAATGTTTCCCAGACTCACACAAAAAAGTAATCAAGTAGGCAACAAGTTTAAGGGTTAGACAATTCACTGTGAAAAGAACTTTTTCTTTGAGCTATGTGAATTTGATAATTTGTGGTCTTAATTTTAATAAATGTATCCTAGTTCAGTACTACCTCCTCATTTATATAATGCAGTTGTTCTATATATTTAATTTTATAATTAAAGAAGGAGATTCCAAGTCTGTACTTTGCCCTGGTGCTAAAATTAGTTGCTTACAAAAATCTAATTTTCTAAGCCAGTTGTATAGAACTGTACTTTGTGCAGAATATATACTGGTTCCATTTCTCAATTGTGGCTCAGCACCGCCACCCAGTGCCCAGAAAGCTCTAAATCCTCCCTAGTTAAGCTTGAAATCTTGTTTGGAGCAGGAATTGAACATTTTGTTTTCTTTCAAAACAGCATATCTCTGCATGCACACATATTTTATGAGTTCTCTGGAAACTGCTTATATGCTTTTATATGGATTAGAGCTATAAGGGCTTTTAATGAAATACAGTGATATCGTCATATAATTAGGACTCATGGAGCAACATTTTAGTGCCAGGGGCTTCACAGTCATTCCCTGAAGCCTTCTGGAAAATCCCGGTTTTTACCAGCTTCTGGGAGGCCATGAGAATGGGGCCATTTTTGCCTTGTGGGGGGGCAGCCTATTCCATAGAGAAAAGCTACCAAGGGAAACGCCCCTACTGCCACGTCTCCTGGGAGATGGGAATCATTAGTAGACACTTTTTGGTTGTCCAGGTCAGATGAGCAGAATCTATCTGCAAAAGGGTGGACTCTTGGGTACCAGGTTTCAAGGCTTAAAGGTTGCCACCAAAATCTTGAATTGTGCTTGGAAGCATACTGATTGTCAATGCAGCTCTCACCACACTGGTGTAATATAGCAGCACCATGATTGATCAATAAGCATTGCGCAGCTGCATTATGAACTAGCTAAAGTCTCCGAATGGTCATGAAGGACAGCCCCATGTAGACAAAATTTCAGAGCCTAGATGAGAGATGACAAGCATCTCAGCCCATCCTGTTTTTTTTCCAATATAAA
>NW_015386548.1:345696-348133 GCF_001527695.2 Protobothrops mucrosquamatus
TCTCACCTACATCGTCCACAAGGGACGACTCGGGAACTCAACTCCTACCTCGGGCAGCTCACCTATCCCCCTATGCCCAGGGGAAAGGTATCAAGCCGTTTGACAGCTGATGCAGGCTGTCAAAACGGCTTTTACGCAGAAACAGGCGGGAGCAGCAAACAGCTGCGTCCAGCGAAGTCGCCTGCCACCGGAAGTCTCTCAGCCCATCCTGTTTTAAGATTGTAACTAGTGCATCCAATAGAGCTGGCCAAAGAATCTCTTGGCCATGGTGTCGGACGTGCCCCAGTTAGGTCTCTAGGGAAGGAAAGACTCTCAACTCCCTTTGGTGGAAGTGATAGGTTCTTTTACTAGAGGTTACTGGCTGCAGTAAAAGCAGGCTAGAACTAAGGTTCCTGCACAAAACGTTACAAACTTTCCCCTTCCATCCTGGCCCTCCCCCCTTGACCACTTCATCTTTGGCCAATAGAGAGCCACACAGAAGTGTTTTGAGAATCACAATCCACATTCCATTCTCAGGCTTCCTGATCTCAAAGGCTGGCACAGGCTGATTCTGTGCATCTCTGGTCTCCATCAAGATGTCAGTCACCTCCTGATTCCCCATCTCTGCCCCATACATGTTTTTTGCCCATTTGTTCCCTGCCCCCCCGCCCCCTAGCTTTTGATGCAAGGCGCCAAGCTAGAGATGGCAGAACTGACATATGGCTTTCATCTGCTCATCTAGCAGGATCTGTGAGTCCAAGAGGACACCCCCCCCCCCAAGATTGAAAATATGCTGGTCCTGGGAGAGGACAATTCTGCTGGGAGTCATAGTTGGTACAGTCATAGAGTCAGTGGGTTTCGGAACTGATTCTGTCTTGGGTTACGTTACTGACCATCAGTATTCACTCACAGTACTGGAACTGATAGAAATATGTAATATCCTCCAATTTTTCAGTACATCTAATCTAACAACACAAGCATACAGTAGTACTTTTAGATTTCATGCATTTAAAAGTGGCTTCATTCTAGTTAACATTTCTGAATAATGAAAAAAAAAACTATACCTTTTTTTTTTTTAAAAAGTACGAGGTCACCATGCCTGAGTGAAGCATGCCCTGTTAAGAGATTTTTCTCTCAAACTGTTTAATATATAAAGTCTGTTAATGTTCATGTATGGGAAACAAAAAAAATATTAAAATGTAATAGTTTTTTTTAAAAAAAAACCTAAAACATCAAATAAGATGCTCATTGCCTTACCAGAAATATTTTAAACTACTTATCACTCTGATGATTAAAAAAATACTTGGAGCAAGTTTGTTTAATAGAATACCTAGCTTCTGTTAATCATTAAGCTTGGCCTGAGGGAAAATGGGTTTTCTCCCCCTTTTATTTTTTCCTATCACAAGCATTCAGAATTGTAACAGAACAACTTATTCCAGCTTTCAAAAGAAAGTAATATTTGGGTGGCTTCCCCCCCCATCTTTGATTCAGTACCAGAAAGGAGAATGGAACAAAATGAAAATTTAAGAATTTAAAGGAACTGTACTGAACAACTAATTCTGAATTTTTATTTACCACAATCAGAATGTTGGATCAGAAAAGAGGAAAAAACCAATGCTAAAATGGTAGGTTTCAAAATTTATTAATTTTGAAATAAGTATATTGATAATGTTTGTTTTACTGTAGATTAATTATTTTTTTGGGGGGGAGAGACTCCAGGATATATTTGACCAAAGCCGCATGTCTAGATGTGCTTTCCCATTCTTAATGCTGTTCACCTACTGACCTAGAGATTTTCTAACCAGGATACCAGCTGTATACACCACTGTTTGTTGCTTAGCACAAAGGTTTTGTGCTATTCTTTTCTAAAGTTGGGAAATCTTGTCATATTGTAAATTGATCTAAAGAAATAAATTGTTATATATGAAACATTTCATGTAGTTAGGGAATGAAGTGAAAGTAATGGAACTCTCCCTCTCACTTCAAATTTGTGTATTGCCATACAGAATGGTTTTTAGTCCTGTTTTCAATGATAGTGAAATTAAACAAATCCATTAAATCTACAAAATGCTTTGATAAAATCAACCAAGCAGCTGGTACTAGAAGGATAATAACAAATAAGCCACTTTATTAATTCTTTGGGAGGGAATTTCATTATGGGATACATAACACCTAGTTTTTGAAGGTGGAACATTAATAGATGGATCCAAATATAGGCAGATTAATACAACCATAAGAATTTAGTTAGTAGGGGTCCAAGCTGTTAATGCCTTTATAAATAAGCACCAGTGGTTCAAATAGAAACAGAAAATCTGCCTGAGATTATTTTCTTATGGAAGAGAGATGCTTTAAATCATATCCACAACTTCTCTGCATTCAGAGACATTGCATATACCTCTTAAGATAAAAGCAACTATATGTTGACTAATGACATAAAATGGTGGGATGTTGCCTTAGA
>NW_015386548.1:348909-424432 GCF_001527695.2 Protobothrops mucrosquamatus
AATGATATTAGAAAATGTCCAAATAAAATTAATAGAAAATGAAAAAAAAAGAAACTTAAGGAAATGGTTTGTTGTTTATTCTAATCATGAATGAATTTGTATGATCTCAGTAAAGGTTGAAATGTGATTATGCATTTGATTTTGTATAGAAGGCTGTGTGGATCACTGTGAATCCAAATGATTTTCAGTAAGTCTTAGATTTTATGATACCTTCAGTTGAAAGGTGATGTACTGAAGACCAAGATAGTAATTTGGAAGGATAGAACCATAGAGATACGCATAGTGAAACTGTTGGCACAAGCCAGATTTAGCTATGTTTCCTTTTTTTTTCTTATCTCAGCCTATAATTTAGTTGGCTTATATTTTTCATTCCTTTTCTGTGCTTTGTATAAAGTTGCTTATCCCAAAAGGGAATAGCATGATGGGCAAGCATACATGCAGGGAAGCAGAATGTTTCTGTATCTTCACAGATCTCTCTTTTACGCCTTTGATTCAAAGACATGAGAAGAAATTTCTCTTTGACAGGTTTTTTTTCCTGGTTTTATATAACTATTCTGATCTGGTGTTAAATGTCTACTGGGCATCTATCTCTATGCTGCAAAGGGATCTAATGTGAATAAAGGAATGTAGAGTATGTTTCTCTTGCAGAGAAAAATGGGAAAACTGCTAAGCTTTGATCATTTATGATGTCGCAATCTCAACAGGAAGTCTCAAATTGAAAGCATATGTGGAGGATAAAGATGGATTTTTTAATGTCATTCTTTTTCAAGACTTTGCTTCTTTTTGTTGCAGGTAAGTTCTATGAAACCACTTTATGGAGCAACATCATTATATAACATATTCATTATACAGAAGTATGTCTGCCTATTTGATCCTATCAAGCAAGGGAAAAATCTCCTATGATTTCTTTCGTTTGAATATTAACATCAAACAAGGCACATATAAGAGAAATGAATGGTAATTGCAGCCATCTCTGGCTCCACCATGCTCATACCACACTATTGTGGGTCCCAGTGCACCTCCCTCCTGCTGTTGGCAGCCATCCAAGGGTCCTGTTGCTGTCGTGCTACATCACAGCAGCCACTTACCTATCCTCCCCAATCAAAGCGAGAAAATCCTTGCTTGAAGACCTACAAACCTCACTTAACCAGAGCAATGGGGACGGCTCAGATTGCCATCACATGACATTACATGTTCTAACTGTACCACTTTTTGGCAAAAATTCTAGTCCCAATTACTGACATTAAGCAAGGACTATGTATCGGGAAAGTGGCTGTCTCTGCCGTTATATAACAGATGGTGTTTTCTTTCTTCTTAGTTACCTTGGCAAAGTTGGCAAAGTTAATCATGGAACCTAAAAGTGGCAGCCTTGGTGGTGGAACCTGGATCACAATAAACTTTGATGGTACTTTGAATACCTATTTAAGATAAGCAGTTCCTTTACATGGTTTAGGATGACATTATTTTAGAATTGTCCTAGGAACCATGTGGCACTTCAGATATTGCTGAGTTACAGTTTGTCTGTTCCACAGTCCAATTCTTCTGAGCAAAAGGGAATAGCAAAATACCTCTTTTAGGTTGATCTTTGCCAAATACACTTTGGAATTCTTTGATTTCAAATTCCAGTGGTAATGTATGACTAGGAAAGCTGGATTTTGAGCATGAGTGAGAAAAAGAAGGTAGACTCTTTCAAATTATGGATATGATTTTACTAAAACATCATGGGTTGCAAGAACCCCAAAATAGAAAAAAAAACCAATGTTTCCATAAGGTAATGATTAGCAAGGAAAAGCTGGGTATATTATATGAGCAGAGGATAGACTTAGAAAGCAATCACTATGCTTAGCAAAGTTGAGGATAGTAAACACTGAAGAAGAAAACCACAAGAGGTAGATGGGTGGAATCAAGGACATGCCTTAGAAACACTACAGCTTTTTACTAGACACAGATTGCCGTACCAAGCAATGATCCTGCCATCAATAGAAGTTGAGCTCAGATTGATGGAATTTCAAATCTCCTGAATCTCAGGCAGCATTCTTTAAAAACTAAGTGCTGAAATCAGCCAATGTTGAAAAGATTAAAGAAATTTGTGGCCGAGCATAAAAACAAAACTACAGACCTTTTGTTCTCAGGCTGCATAACCTTTCTGTTTTCAGAGAGCTATTCCTAGTGTGTAAATAAAAATATTGGTCTAAGGTCCCTTCCAACTTTATTATTATTATCATTATTATTATTATTATCATTATTATTATTATTATTATTAGCCACATGCTCTATAATTATGCAAACAAAAGAAAACAAGGGCCAACTTGGCAATCAGCTAATAAATTGCCATAAAGTTGCATAATGAGGAAAGAGCTAAAAGAAAAGGTAATCTATTGCATATGTTAATATAATTTTCTTTATTATAGGTTTGAAAACATCTGTGATATACTAATAATATCTGAATTTGGTACATTTTATGAAAAGGAATATCAATATTTATTATTTTTATGCCTCCCATGTCCCTTATAAAGTATAATTTTTATCCTATACAATCTTCTTTACTTCAAAAATATTTCAAATTTGAAATGTGATGTGAACGTGCCATACAATAAATAGTAATAATACTGTTTGAGGTTTTGTTTATTTGTTTGTTGCTTACCATTAGGTCTCTCTCATTTGGTCAACTGGTCACAGCCCGAAGTGGCGTTATTGAATCCAGAGCTGCGTCCAGTGCTGTGTGATGTTATACCTGTCAGTTTCTTCATGTCCACAGTAAAATGCCAAACAAGGTAAAAATTATTTTCTGCATGATAATTACTAGAAGCAGAGTATAATATTACTGGCCTGTCACCATATGGTTAAGATATGTCTTATAGACTACTCAAAGCTTTGAGTTTCCTTTAAACTTAGTGGGCATCCAAACATATTTAAAAATGTACCAGAAACATATTGGAAATGACTTATTGTAGAACTGTGTCTTAATCAGCAGAGAGCTGATGTTGCACATCAAGACAGATAAACTTCAATGAGACTGGCTTATGAGATATACGTTCAATGTATTATGCAAATGCACCAATTTAACTGGAAGAAATAGTATTGTGATGCAGTGAAAGGCATTGCTTTTATTAATATGGTTTGTCACACACTCAGCCAAATGTTGGCATTTTTATCCATCAATTAAATCCTCCCTAAGGACCTGGGGTAGGCAGATGTTGATGTTTTGTGGAGTTAGAGATAACATCACTGCATATAAGCTGTTCTGAGCAAATCTGCCTTTTGCCATTGACTAGTGATGGTGATTTTGTCAGTGCCAATGGTGTTCAAGTGGTGCTCCAGTTGTTTCAGGATTGCACCCAAGGCACCTATTACTATTGGTACTACCTTTACTTTCTTTTGCCACAGTTGTTCTATTTCTGTTTGCAGATCGTTATATTTTGTTATCTTCTCCAGTTCTTTCTCTTCTCTTCTGCTCTCTTTGAATACTGCCATGTCCACTATCCAGAATTTTTTGTCTTTCTTATCGACAATTGTTAAGTCTGGGGTGTTATGTGGCGGGTTCCTGTCTGTTTGAATTCTAAAGGCCCAGAGCATTTTAGCTTCTTCATTTTTTATTACTTTGTCTATTTTGTGGTCCCACCAGTTCTTGTTTGCAGGCAAGTGGTATTTCTTGCAGATCTTCCAATGTATCACTGTTGCTGCTTTGTCACACTGTTGTTTGTAATCAGTCTCTATGACCATCTTGCAGCAGTATTATTATTGTTGTAGTAGTTGATTGCATAGTCAGTTAGATGTTTAGATTAATTGTTATTTTTATTTTGTCACCCCAGCAGCAAAATGAGTTGTTATACATTTAGCAGTTTTCAATTTTTTTTCAATTCACTAGTCACACTAAATGAGAAGTAAGTCCTATTGTAATGAGAATTAACTGATAAATTTGTTTTTAAAGCTTAATGTAAGTCTCGTAAGTCATCATTATTTTAAAGTAAAGGTAAAACAATTGTCCTGTTTTATATAATATTTCAAGGCGAGGCAATCCAGTGACTTTGTTATTTGGATGTTAGGGAAGCTGTAGTACAAGACTTTTGGAGACAGGTGAACAAAAACAACTGGTTGTAGAATAAAAAGTCATATTGTTGAGTAGTTTCTACAGCGCCTCAGGCCTGGTGATTTATTTCTGTTAAGAAATTGATGAATAACAATAAAATAGTTTTAGTCTGTATTCTGACCTAAGAGCCAAGAAGGAAGTCAGCATTTTAAAAAACTTCAAATAATGATTAACAAGTCTAACACATACCTGAATAGTGACAGAAAAATATTTAAGCCTAAAGATTAGGTTTCGGGATAATTATTACTAACTTAAACTATTGACCTAGTGCACTTTGCTGATGGTTTGTAACTGTATTCCATATAAAGTTTGTTTTGTCCCCCTCCATCCTTACGGTAACAATAAACCCAAACCAGCCAACCAACCCAAAAAAAATTCACATCACCCAGTTTTGTTTGGTTTTGTTTTGTACAGCTTTTTCTCCTGAAATGCAGCAAGTGTTTTTTTTCTATGTGACAAAAAGCTTATCCTGCTTAAAACTGTACAGTGCAACTCATCTAAGCACAAGCTCTCTTCAACTGTTGCAGTGATGAAGTTGTTTGCACTTCATGTATGTTTGAAAAGCCTTAGTTCTCAGCTGGCATGCAGTAAAAATAATACAATTGTTCCTTTTTTTACAGTCAGTTTTAGGGCTGATTAACAGATAAGACTATACCTGGCTAAGTTATTAAGAAGAAGCTGCCATATCTTCTTGATTCTTCTTCCTCACATCCAGTTCTACTCTTAGGGTCCTTTCCCACCTGCTGTTCTGTATCCTGAAGTATCTTCTCTGTCATTTCCTCCTCTACTACAGGAAGTTGAGGGCAAAAACATTTTGTAGGCAAAATCAGCCAGAGGAAACTACAGCCTCGTCATGTCTAGCTTTAGTTTTAAATTTAACTGAATAATGCAAAATGAGAAGTTCATTGTCTCTCTTATTAACATTGAGTTTTCCTCTGTTTTCACTATTTTACTTGAAGATCTTCTCCAAGGGAAGGACTTTACCATCTCTTGCTGAGTTTGAATGGACAGAGTATCAGCAACCTAGATGAATTATATGAAGAGAACTGTACATTCCAGGTACATAATAAAGTAGCTTAAGTAGTGAGACTCCGATGAATAGGACGAGTGACAGAAGAGCTGCTAATGCAATGTTGGATGTTACTATTATTTTTATTCCAAGAAGAATTTAAATAGGCAAGATTAATTTTGCTATATGATCTCATGGAATATCATTTTGCTAAGTTAAGTTGTACCTCTTTTCCTATACTTGGGGCAGAGTTCTGAAAGAGAAACCATCTTGGGTTTTCTATCACTGTAAGTAGATAATGGAACTGTATCAACATAGGTGTGGTTTAAATGATAAACAAAAACAAAATACAAATGCAAAACATTCTATAAATTAGAACTTCTAGCATCCTCTAAAAATACAACCTAATTTTGATTGTGCATGACAAAGCCATCTTTTAACAGTTTGCTTATTAAAGGTAAGATCCTGTTCTCCAGGTCAGCTGACTTACAAAAATTGTGACAACTCTTGGAGAGATATAGATGAAACATAAACCAAGTAAATAAAACACAAATTGCTGCTTTTTGTTTTGGGAACCTGGGACCTATGGACATGGGAAAAAATATTCTTTCTCTAATAGTTGTGGCAATATAGACAGCATCTGGTTATGACCAATTTCAGGAAAACTTCTATAAAATGTTCCATTTGATTGATTTTTTTCCTGACAGTATCAAACATGTCCAAAAAGTGTTTTGCAAGACTGATATCCATTTTCTGATAATCAGTACGATGAGAGGAGTATTCTTATCTCCTTCTTATCCAGAAATACATGTTCTGTAAAGGATGATGGCCCTTGTGGAACTTCACCAAAATTTATATAGGCTCCCCAGAAATCAAGCTTAAGAAAACTGAGTCTGAAAAGTCTCCAAATGGGGTTTGTGTTGGTATATTCTTTAATGTTGGTATAATAGCGGTACCATTGCCCAATCTTGAAAACTATGTTATGTAGCTAGGAATGGGTGGACCCATATAATTTCTCCAAAGTTAAGTGCATTACATTTGATTTACATATCTATTATTATTATTTATTTTCATCTTGCTGCTTTTTAAAATCAGGACTATTTTTGCATATTTTAGCATTTTCTCTAACATAAATATATTATTTATGAGCAAAAATACACAACCATTCAGAAAAGTGGACAGTATCATGCTAGATTGCACTGCAAGTTTGCCTATAAGTTTGCAAGAGCTTAGTGACAGAACAATAACATGCATAATGAACAGAAAGTATCAATATTCCCACTATTTTGCTGAAGTATAAGTAAGAGCCCATTGCTATGTTAAATTAATTTTATTGAAATGAAGGTGCTCAATTTAGGGGCCAGGAGCCCATTGAAACTGAATGAAGCATTCCATTTTTGAAGAATGATCAAATGTATAATATATTCTTGTCTTAATAGTTCTCTATTGCAGAGACACCTGTAGTGTTTCAAGTGAACCCACCATATGGAGTCCCAGGTAAAGAAATGATTTTAAAACTGAAATACTAATATAAACATTACCCTAATAAGCTATTGGCAAGCAACGATCCCTGACTTCAGGTCTTCAGTCTGTGGAGAAAGATGGGGGGAAGGACATATGCAGGAGTTGCTAAATTGTCAAAAGCTGCAAGTGCTGCTTTTAGGCCAGGCTCTAAAAGAGAAAATAAGCATCTCACTCATATTGCTGGAAAAGTAGGGCTGAAGATCAGGAAGTGGAAGACCTTGCTGGAATCTGTGTATCCATAGTTTTCCTGAAAGATGCAGGTACATTTTACACTCTACCATGATATAATTATGTTCCTTCATAATGATATCTCACAATGGAATACAATGGAGGTTTAAAGCAAGCAAAAGAAATGGCCAGCTATCGAAAGACATTTTAATTTATTTTAATGAATTCAAAAGTAACTAATTTACATTCTGAAGTTTACATTGATTTAAATTCAAGAGGAGAAATTTTCAAATCTTTCAAACTGGCAGTATCTAGGAAACCTGATCTTGAAAAAAACATCTCAGTTGGCATTTGGATGAGAATTCCCCCCACAAAGAGGAAAGTTCACAAAACATCCCAGAAGGCAGCAGTGACAACTCACGCCTGTACTATTGACATGAAATCTACATGGATATGTCCATGAAGCCACAAAGAGAACAGCATGTATAAGCAACACGTGTGCAATAATTATATGGTTGTGTAAATTAGAGTAGAATAAGAATCGAATAACAGAGTTGGAAGGGACCTTGGAGGTCTTCTAGTCCAATCCCCTGCTCAGGCAGGAAACCCTATACCAAGTTACTAACATACAGGTGGTCCTTGACTTACAACCAATCATTTAGCAACTATTCAGAGGCACTGAAAGAAAAATGACTTATGACTGGTCTTTGCACTTATGACCATCACAGGTTCCCCATGGTCATATGATCAAAATATGGTTGCTTGGCAACTAGCATGTTGGTTGCAGCATCCCGGGGTCATGTGATCATCGTTTGTGATCTTCCCAAGCAAAATCAATGGGAGAGGGCCAGATTCACTTAATGACCACATTAACAATTGCAACGCTTTACTTAGCCATGACAAAAATGATTGTGAAATTGGGCACGATTCGGTTCACAACTACCTTGCTTAGCAGTGGAAATTCTGGTCCCAACTGTGGTTGTAAGTAAAGGACTGCCTGTACATCACAACTTCTGATACAAGAAATATAACTTGTGGCATTTGCATGAGGACATCAACACATGTGTGTCATTGTTTGCCTTTCTTATCTTGGCTCTGTGGAGACTTGAGCACCAGAAATCAGGAACTTTTGGAAGAATTCTGCACATAATATGAATATACCACAATAAAATTAATCCTAAAACAACTGGAGGTAAATATACGAACTTCAAAACAGCACCCACTCATCAAACTATCTTGAACAACACAATTTTTATCAGCTCTTAAAAGACTCTTTACTTAGGGGCAAATCTAATCTCCAGTGGAAGGCTTTCCAGAATCAACTTCCTAATTTGCAGACATAGGGAAAGACCACCAGGTTTCCCCAGAAAATGTGTGTCATGTGTGCCACTTTTGGCTGAAGAAAGCAGTCCTGTATGTGATAGCATGTATGTAAGATTTAAAGGTGAAAGAAGCGTATCATAAGCCAATAAAAAAGAGGAGGAATGTCAAATAAGAGGAATGGGATACTTCGAAGTTCATTTATGTCTACTGTATATATGAATGAGACTTTTTAAAAAACACAATGAAAACATGTTTTATTCTGAGCTGTATTTCTTATAAAGGACATTTTTATTGGTTTGAATTTGCACCAAACAAATCAATGCATTACTCCCCTTTCTCATTTTTCATATAGATTCCATTTTGATAATAACAACAACAACAACAACAATAATACTACTACTAATACTACTAATACTACTAATACTACTAATACTACTAATAATACTAATAATACTAATACTAATACTACTACTAATAATAATAATGTTGGAAGGGACCTTGGAGGTCTTCTAGTCCAACCCCCTGTTTTGAAGCAACACATTCTAATTTCTACTTTTTATTTTCTCAATAGGAAATGTAATACAAATTTATGGTCGGATTCTGGCCCAAGATTATGAAACTTACAATTTCAGCATGGACTTTATTGATGGGTAAACCCGTGTTAAATGTTTCTCTGAGTTACAATGTGCAGTAGTATTTTCCCGTATTTTGGAAATGCAATTAATAAGGATGTTGAAGTGATATAAATGGATATATATTGTTCCGCCATCTGCGTTCCTATATATTTGAAGCTGAATAGAGCAGATGTGACCTCTTGACGGTGACATGTGGCTGTGCAAAATGGGATCAGGAGGACTATTTTGCTAATCTGTTTAGATCACACAATTGCCTGAATGGGATTCAAACAAATGGCTGATAAGCAAGTGATTTCACTGCTTGCTGACTGACATAATGTTTTGGACATAATATTCAATTTGTTCCTAGAGTGCTGGTGGAAGATAGTAAATGAAGGGCATTTCACTTCCTTGTAAACTTCTTGTTATATTTTGTGAAGCAATAAAGGGGAGAGAGATGTGCCCGAATTTAAGACAAAAAGAAAGACATAATTAACTTCCAATAGAAGAAAATATCTATAGCTCAGGGTTTAACTGTGGAGCCCTTGGTGCTCTTTGAGCTTGGCTGTTTGGTTGCAGACATTTCATTTTCCAACTAGTAGCATCATCAGTCTTGGTGAGTATGGGGTTAGCTCCCTGTTTACATCATGTGGCTTGCCATGCCAGTGTTGGCGGAGGTGCGGTTTTCCCATTGATAGTACCTTCATTAGGGTATTTTTAGAGGGGAGGAGAGAAGAAGAGAGGGAAAATATATGAGAATATGTTATTCCCCCCCCCCCCCGGCTTGACTAACTATGTCCCTTCACCACTAGGCCTGTAATCCTTGAGGCAGAAAATGATGGGTGGATAACTATTTGTTCTCTTGCCAGTGAGCAGACACGTGGCATGTAAGTTATAAATCATCATTTCTTTTACACTATATTCTTTAAAGTTTAGAAGTTTACCAGACAGGTCTTGTATTGGTGCAGGTTGTTTGAATCAATATAAATTATTTTTAGAAGTGCCTTAAAGGCTTTAGGTTGCATTCATTCACTTGAAAATAAGTCCCGTGGCATTCACTGAGGCCATCTTCTGTACTCACCTGGATTGCTAAGTATTAATGAAAGTTAATTTCTAGATTTAAGATGATGATGGAAACAATCTCAAGTTGTGAAATCAGTTCTGACAATTACAGTATTGGTCAGCGAGACTTCATAGTGTGGGGATTCAGAGACAATGAGACCTATGATTGAGTCTGTTTTCAAACCTCTCCTGCTGTTAATTCATGAAAAGATCTTTGTTTGGAACCAGGAAATCAATGAAGCTATCTTGTGAAGTGTTTTAATAAGTAATTGTTTAGAAGTTCTGAGGCTGGATAGTGACTTTTTTCACAGGAAAAGAAAACAGGTTAAGTATTAACCTGAGCTTATTCTTTACACTCTTTTGACCCAACAATTAGACTTGATGCAGTTAATGTGTTTAAAACTTTTCCCATCCAATGCAGAGGGATTCCTTCCTCCCTTCATAGAAAAAAGATCAAGGCTGGGATTCAGAAATTGATATATTTTAATGGACATTGTCCCCAGTGTTCATACCAATACAGAGGCTGGGCAACTGGAGATGGGAGAGGGCAGAAAGACTTTGACACAATTATCATAAAGCTAAAATAAACGAATAACATTTCATTATTGAAAAAAATGTCTGTCATCATCTTCATCAGTGAGACTTGTGTTGTGCATCTGGCTACAAACAAAAAAGTAACACTTAACCTTTTAGGCCAATTCTCTTAGTACCAGTTTCAATTCTTTAAGTACAATCAGTGCTTTTTTTCTAAAAAAAAAAAAAAAGGTGCCAGAACTCACACACGTCATACAACCCGCCTTGCCTACCCTACAAGGTTCCATCCAAAAAAGGTGCCAGAACTCTGTTCTGGGCGTTCTATGAGAAAAAAAAGCCCTGAGTACAATCCATCTCTCTCCCCTCTCTCTCTTTCTCAGTCTTCCTTCCATCCATCCATCCATCCATCCACCCACCCACCCACCCACCCACCCTTCTATCTATCTATCTATCTATCTATCTATCTATCTATCTATCTATCTATCTATCTATCTATCTATCTATCTATCTATCTATCTATCTATCTATCTATCTATCTATCTATCTAACATTTATATGGCTGCCCACTGACTGCCAGTGACTGCTTACAAAAAATAAAAACAATATATAACTATAAAAACAATAACCCTCCCCTGCCCTCCCTGGTGACAGCAATTAGTCAGACAAGCTGCTTCCTGGCCTCCATCCCACTGAGTTCCCTCAGGACCATTGCCAAAACCAGGTCTTCAGGACCTTACAAAAGAGTGGGGGGGGGGAGGCAGTCTAATCTCTGCATGGATGATGTTCCAGTGGGAGGGAGCCACCATAGTGGGAGAAGTGAAGGCAGGCAAAGCCCATTCCAAAAATTTGTTGAGCTGGGCTTTCCCTCATTTCCCACAATCATTACCATCAAATGCTCTGTGGGAAGATTTGAAAAATGTCTTGTTTTTGTTTTGTTTTTTTAAACCTATTATTATTATATTGTGATTGATTGCATAGTCAGCCATATTTAGACCGGATTTGTCATTTTTATCCACCTATTGAGGCTTTTCCAAAGATCTCGGATAGACAGATGTTGTTGGATAGTGTTATAAGTATTGTCACAGGGATAAAAGCTGTTCCAAATAAAACTGCCTTTTGCAATTGACTGATGGTGATTTTGTCAATGCCAATAGTGTTCAAGTGATGCTCCAGTTGTTTTGGGATTGCACCCAAGGCATTTTTTACTATTGGTACTATCTTTGCTTTCTTTTGCCACAGTCATTCTTCTATTTTCAGATCTTTGTATCTGGTGTTTTTCTCCATTTCTTTCTCTTTTATTCTGCTGTCTCTAGGTCCACTAGCGAATTTTTTTTTGTCTTTGTTATTAACAATTGGTGTGGGGTGTTATGTGGCAGGCACCTGTCCCAGGGCATTTTAACTTTTTCCTTTTCTATTACTTTATCTAAGCTTGGTGTATTGTGTGGCAGGTTTTTGTTTAAATTCATTATCCAGAACTTTTTGATTTTGTTATCAACAGCTGTATACTTAACTTTGCTTAACTTTTCTGGGCAAGTGAGAAACAACAAGTGAAAGAAGATAACATCAAATCATGAACTTGGAGGTGGTTACTAAGAAAAAAATATTCTTCAAGAAAAAGAAACAGTCTGGGCCAAATATAGACTAGCTACTCCCTCAAGGCAATGATGAGAAAGCAACAATTCTCGGGCTGTGCTTGATATTGGGAAGTAGATGGCAACAGATAGCATGGATGAATGGAATCAGAAAAATTAAAAAAATGTCCTTGGAATGGGGAACCTAGAGATAGGTTAAGATGGCAAACAGTTGTCCCTGTAGTAAACCAGAAGTTCATCCTTACTAGCATAATTAATTAACTAATTATCCCCCTTCCCTTTTTCACATATGCAATATCAGAATGCTTTGATACAAATCTATGGTACAATCACATGATGAGTGTTGCGATCAGTTCTAGTCTGTGCTGTATCTCATAAATTATATTATAGATATTGAAGTGGCAAGAAAAATGTTCAAGGAGCTGAAGCTATTTTCTTATAAAGAATGGATACCTTATGTTCATCTAAGCATGGATATATAGTCCTGAATGCTGGCACATAGAGATGCATCCATTCTGTCTTTCAGCAAAGAAAAAATATCATTACATTTATGGTTTGCAAATTACAATAGTTCATGTAGTATGTCCTAATCTAGTATCAAAAACTTTAAAAGCATTTAACATTATTTCAATGATTTTGTGTTCAATGAACTCCTGTATTGCAATATCCTGCAATTGATGTATCATTACCTTTTTAGAAGTCTTCGTAAGGAAGAAACATGATCTCTCTTAATTTGAACAAGACATTTTAACCTTTTCAGTAATATTTTCTTTTGCTTTGTTTACAGTTATCCTATTCATCTAGATAATGGCCTGGGAACTATAGCGTGTCGAGTGGAAGGCAACTATATTGGTTAGTAAAAATGAGAAAATAATATACTACTTTGTTTTTATTCAGTATTATAAAAATGTATGTGTTGGTCTTCTTCTGCAAGGAATCAGCTAGTTTTCCTTTCTGACCCTTCCTGTTATCTTTATTTCCAGTGGACATTCCTAGCCTGTGTGACAAACCATAAGTAGCTAGTATAAAACAGTAAATGAAAGCCTTGTGAAAGCTAAGGAGATCAGAAATATTATTTTCCTAGGGAAAAAAAGGTCAAAGTGAAAGTTGTGCTCAGAATTCTGAAAATAGTTTATTATACTGATGAAAAACAAAAAAACCCCTACAATACAGCATTCGTAAATTTACATTCAGCTTCTTACACTGAAAATGTGTTTTGTTTTCTTACAGGGTCACACAATGTTAGCTTTTCAGTGTATAACAAGGGAAAGTAAGTTAAAAAAAGTTCCTTCATTTGCTTAATGTTATAATTTTAACAACTTCTTCCATTGTTTGACAATTTGGAGATAGTAAAGAGGCTCTTTGGAGGTGTGGAGTTAGGTCACTGTTGCTGATTAGATGTTCGGCAACAGGCAACATGGGGTATCAGTGACAGAGAGACGAGTGTCAAAAAATTATCTGCTCCAAGTATCACATATGTTAGGCATGCCTTGCATTCATGAAACCTTCTTATCTCCATCTGGTTTCAAGCATGAGACAATAATGTTTACACATCAGTGAAATGAACAGTGTAGAAATAACTTCATTAAAGAAAAAAGAAATAACTTAAGAGCAAGTGCAATCTCTCTTGTAGACCTGTAGTTGTTAAATTTTTGAAGTCCAGCAGAAGAGATCACTTTTTATAACTTTCAGGATAAGCTACCAACTTGAAATACATGGACATAAGATATCACTTTAGCCAGATTTTTTTGCAAGTATTTAAGTAGATTTAGCACATACATTGGCAAAAGGTAATACATTTATTTATGTATTTAGTATCCCGCAGTCTTCTGCCTTTTTAAAATATATTTTGGAGAAGAGAGCAGAAGATTTAAATGCTTGTTTGCTCAGTAATATTTTTCCCAGGCTCTGAGTTTTTCTGATGAGTAGCAACCTTACCTTTTCTTCTTTAATTTTTAAATCAGTGCTTGCTACCACAGGTAGTTCTCAACTAACAACCATTCATTTAGTGTCCACTCAAAGTTACAATGGCACCGAAAAAAGTGACTTATGACTGTTTTTCACACTTACCACCATTGCAGCATTCCCCATGGACATGTGATAAAAATTAGGACTCTTGGCAACTGGCATGTATTTATGACAGTTGTGTTGTTCCAGGGTCATGTGATCCCCTTTTCTGACCTTCTGACAAGCAAAGTCAATGAGGAAGCCAGGTTCACTTAATAACCATGTTGCTAAATTAACTGCAATGATTCTTTTAACAACTGTGGCAAGGAAGGTTGCAAAATGAGGCAAAACTCACAACTGTCTTGCTTAGCAATGGACATTTTGGGCTCAAATGTGGTGATAAGTCGTGAACTGCTTGTATATGGTATAGTAGCTTAACTGCTTGTATATGGGTATAGTAGCTTAATTTTTGAATTCTTTATTTCCAGAGTCAGAGGGATAGAGATGAGGGGAGCAGGGTGTGGTGGGCAGAAGCCAAACCAAACAGGTGGTTGAAATGGAATTACTTTTTTTGTCTTTTTGCTAACGTTAACACAGTTGGGCTAGGTATTTTCTTTTTTAAAATCAAATTTTAGTATTATATTTAATTGTCTTTAGTTCAGATCCATATTCAAAAATTAAATGTTTTCTCTTTACATATCTACTACTTATTAAGCTTCCAAGAGTGCAAGATGTCTATAAGGCTGGGAAATTGTTATTGAGAAAAAATGTATCTACTTGGAAGCCTGAGTACTTAAAATAAAGTAAAACTCAGATTTTTTTTAAAAAAGGAGACAAATACGGAATGTGCTGGAAAAATTACAATTGATGATTATTATGTTGTAAGAAACACTTATTCTAAAATGACAGCTTTTTTTGAGGCTCAGGAGTTGAATTGTGCCAATTTATATTACTCAAATGAATCATGTGAGGTAGTGATTATGTTAATAGCAACTTCAGAACTGACATGGAATTTGAGCACTATTATAGTGAAGAATATTTCAGTTCTTTGACAGTAAAGAGAATTGATGTCATTGTTCTGCTGATATTTATTTATTTATTTATTTATTTACTTACTTATTTATTTATTTAATATTCTCCCTTTATTATTGTTCTAAGCAACTCAAGGCAGTGAACATATCTACATAGTACTCTGTTCTCCTCCTATTTTCCCGACAACAAAACCCCTTTGAGATGAGTTTACCTGAGAGAGAGTGACTGATCCAAAGTCACCCAGCCATTTTTCATGTCTAAGGCAGGACTCAAACTCATGGACCCCTGGTTTCTAGTCTGGTGCCTTAACCACTGGCTATCTTTTAACTTTGATGGTTCCACCAAGAACACTCCTGAAAGAACACTTCATAATTGTTATCGTGAAATTTCGCAAACTATCAACATATAATTAGTGCTGGTGATTTTTAACTTAAACAAAGATTCTCTGTTAGATATATTCCAAAAACACTCTCCTTTTACTTTTCAAAATGGACATAGTGGACTTTAAGATAATTCAGCATTTTTAAAATCTACAATTTTAAAGTAGTGGCCTCATTACTTTTTAATTTCTTCTGCTTTGCTGTGGACTCCTCAGTAGCCCTGTTGCAATCTCAGACTATGTTCAACAATGAAATGTGATATCAGAAATTCAGGCCAATAATTGTCAGTTATGAACTGAGACAGAATCTATCAATTTCCAGTTCTATGATTTCTATGCTCAGTTTTATAAATCAGAGCCATCAGTAATTAAACAGAAATTATTAATTTCTTGGCAAACAATTGAAATGGAAGAGATGTATCAGAAAAAAAATAATAACCTGCCAGCTACACTGATATTATAAGAAATTATATAGACAATACAAACCACAAAACTGGGGAAAGGTCCTTGACCTGACAGACTTCCAGTTGAATGGTATGGGAATGTTTTGTTTTCTAAATTCTTGTTTTAGTTAAACATCTGTAAAAAGAAAAGAAAAGAAGCACAAGAAGAAAAAAATGAATAGCTAAGAGATTTACAAGAACCATACTACTGAATAGGTTGGGTAATTTTGATTTCAGTCTCTTAGTCTCTAACTAAACATCTAATATGTCTAAATAGGCTATATATTTTTTAATGTTTGCTAAAAAGTTCAATTAATCCTTTATTTAAATATTGATTTCTTCAGTGTTTCATCATAATGTTACAATTTCTCCCTCATTTTATAATTTACAGGTGTCAATTTTACTTTCTCCTCATTTAAGTATTTCTGAATTTTTTTTTGCTTTGATGTTGCAGGTCAATAGTGCACAAAGATGCTTGGCTTATAAGTGCTAAACAGGAACTTTTCTTGTACCAGACATTCTCAGGTGCTGTGCTCTATCTTGGTGTAAAATTTGCAGTGCTTCATTTTGAAAGATTGTGGAAGGATTGTGAAAGCAAGTTTAATCCATAACTGTTATATATTTCAGTGCTTGTATTCATTACTAACTACTAGAAACATTGCATAATCAAAATTTTTCTTGTTGGAATGTCAGCCATAAGTAGCCATTGTATGTTAGTGTTATTTATTTATTTATGTATTTATTTATTTATTTATTGGGTAACTCTGGGTGGCTTACAGTTACATATACAGTTAAAACATAAAAAATTAAAATCAGACATTAAAACCAAAGACACATGGGGAGGGCAGGGGTGGAGTGGGATCTGTTATTACTTAATCAACCACCTCCATTGTGCTGTTCCCCTACTGTGGCCCCAACTGATTGGCAGAGCCAATTAGTGTTTAGGCCCTTACAAAAGAGGTTGAGGGTTATATATTATATGTTCAACCCTTTACTGGTATTTGAAATTCCAGGCCTTGCACCAGTGGTGGGATTCAAATATGTGAACAACCGGTTCTCTGTGTGGATGCCACTTTTGGAAGTCCATTCTGGGCCTGGGCAACAAAAAATTAGCTACCAGTTCTGTTGAAGTGGTGCGAACTGGCTGAATCCCACCACTGCCTTGCACATTGATGACTATTATATGGTATCTTTAGCAGCTTGAAGAAAGAGAAGTCTGTAGATCCAATGAATGATACACATTCCTTTCTTATGTGTTTGCTCTCTTGGATTAGAGAGCTGAGGACCAGATAAATTAAAACCCCTATCTGCAAGATAGTTTTAACCATACTGCATTACAGTCATCAAAGCACAAGTGTGGGAGTTCAGTCCCAGTAAAGAGTTGGACGTACATTGAATAATGTCTAATATATAGGGATTGCCTAAACCTGACAAGTTCCAGCAAGAATGAAAACGGTCCTATAGGACCTTCTAGTGATAGGTAGTGAATATAACCAATGTAATGGAAGATTATATACCACTACCACCCACCTTAGAGGGAAACTTTTGGGCCTTCTAATTTGAGGTGCAGACAAATTAAGATATATTCTTTTTTAGCCTGAGAGTGTAAAGAGGAAAGGAACATATACCACTTCTAGTATTATTTTGTTATTTTTCAATATAATCCCAGATATATGAGATGTAGTTGTGATTATCTAGTCTAGGACCCAGTATGTTTTCTAGTAGCATTTTTGGGTTTTTTTTGGAACTATTAAATTGATTTCTAGCTTAGTGAACTTTCTTAGAGTGAATTTATGTGAGAGGGCACGTTGCCTAGAAAATGGTCAGCACCTGTGTAGCTGTCGTCCTGTCTCTTCAAGCCCTCTCCTCAGCCAGCACAGTAATGTTGGCTATAAAAACTGTGCTGAGAGTGTGTGTGAGAAGGAGATGTATGTTCATGTGTGGAGATGAAGCAGCCTAAACCAGCCAGAAAAAGATACATTTGTCAGTAATAGAACTCACCAGGAATAGTGTTGGAGTTGAAGGAACAGTAGTAGGAGGTGTGGGAGCAATGGGGAAGAGTAGAATAGGGGGAGAAGAGTGGAGTAGTGGTGAGTGGTGAATATTAGTCTGTGAATGGGTATGTGTATCTGTGTTGCCTAGGAACTTGTGTTGAATCTCTTATGTTTTGGAACCCACTGACTTGGGTATACTTAAAAGAACCTATGATAAACTGGTGGCAAAAGTGGGATATCCAAAAGATAGGATATCCAGAAAAAAAAGGAGAGATATCCAACACAGGGTGGCAATCACACAAGTGAAGTTGGCTTAAACGCGAGGTCATTAAATATGCCATGAAAAAAATGGCTGCAAAACAGGCTGCAAAAGGGAGGGAGTTTGGTCCTTATACAGTTCAGACTTTGCCAAAATTGGCCAATATCCTGGCCACAGAAACCAGACTTTTTACCAGAGCCTAGAACAAACAAGTAGTCATGGAAAAGGCAGAAATGACAGATTCTTTCTTAGAAGAGGCCACTACTTTGGTAGAGACAGGTATCCACCCTAGACTTGTGGTTAAACCAAAGAAGAAGGTAGACTAGTCAGAAATGGGGTTAGCCCCAGATACCCTGGCCAAGATAGTTACAGATATATTAAAACAACAGTAAGAGGAAAAGCTTCAATTAATTAAAAAAAAGAGATTGAAGAGTGGCTTTGGAGGTGGACAGAAAAGAAAGAATGGAAAAGGAGTGAAAGAGGGGTGAGAAGGGTTTAGGGGGGTGATAGACCTAATGATACAGTCACCAGAAGGGGCACATCCAGCTTTTAGGTTTTTAGAATGTGTACAGAGTGGAGATGGTCCCAAAAGTATAAAAATTCTCAAGCTGTCCAAATAAGAAGGCATAGAAGCCATTTTGTCATGAAAGTATCTCTATTCTTTCCCCTCTTGTTCATATTCAATGAAGAAGAATCACTATTCCATTATTTTTAAATGGATTTTTTTTTAAAAAATATGTTAACAGGTGGACATAGATACAGAGATGCATGGCCCTTCAAAAGTCCTTAAGCCAACAGGAAACTAATCTGTCCCAATATTGGTTGGCCCGCAATGATGTCCACCAATCACTTTCCTTAATGTGAGCTGGTCTGAGGAGGAACAGGAGAGTTGCAACCAAGACAGTGTCTTGAGTCCAAGGCAGGAATATAATTTGAGAAAGCATCTCGGACCTGACTCTTCTTAGTTCTTATGAAGATAAAGGGAGGGGAGGGGAACTTATGCAGCTTATGATTACCTTTTTATTTTTTCTCTCAGACATTTCTTCAGTGTCTCCTGCTACAGGCAGCCTAGGTGGTGGAACTGATCTCACCATCACAGGGGACTTCTTTGATACACCTATGAAAGTCACAGCTGCAGGTAAAAATGATAAAATCAAATTTCATGGCATAAGCCTCAAAAAATGGAAACATGATAAAAAAATGTACACAATTATTTGGAATGTGTAGTGAGTTTGTAGGAATGATGTGAATGCTCTGAGATTTTTCATTTTCATGCTCTTCTTTCTTCTCCACAGGAACTCCCTGCCAAATTAAACACATTTCTCCACAAAAGATAATCTGTACAACTGGAGCAGTAGACAATAATAAAACATTCAGTGAAATTAAACCAGGTATCTTCAATTTATGGCCCATCCAAGTGATCAAATGAGAAATGAGGTGGGGCTCAGATCTTAGACTCAGGTTGTTATGGGCTGATTTAGATCACTGGTTAATTTGCACATTTATAAACTTACTAATGGTTCTGTTCATTTATTGATGACTCCAACTTTGTTTTCCAACTTATCAGGAAACAGAGGCCTTATTTTTGAAGTTTGGGATGGTTCAGACACTAATCTCACTGAAGTGATTCCAGGATACAGCTGGCAGATTGTTCCTAATGCCAGTTCTCCATACAATTTTCTGCCTGAGAAACAGAAACTGTTCAGGTAATAAGTGTTCTGTCAACGCTGCAAATACTGCAGCATTGACATGTTCTTTATTAAGTCTTCTTCATACTAAGAATTGCAATAATATAATGCTGACTATCCTGCAATTTATACATTTATTTCTGCTTTATACAACTGCCATGAAAGATTATAGGAACGGCAATGAGAGAGTTTAGAATACTCAAAGATTTTCCCTGTCAGTTCTAAGCGACAACTCAGATTTTCTTTCTTTTTTTTAAATTATTTTATTGATTTTTTAAAAATAAACATCTTGATATTTGGTAAACAGCGTGTTGTCTGGATTTATATTTACAAAGTAAACACTATCGGTTAATTTCTATATTCCAAAATCCACATTATAATTTTGCTTGATTTTCTCTTCTTCCAATAATATTCTCTTTGCAACCTAACTTAATACGATTCTTATTAATTTGATAGGTAACAATTAAATATAAAGATTTTTCTAAAATTTCTACCAATAACAATCTTATCAATATCATGCTTCTTTTCTTTCTGGTCATCTTGATTGCCTCACTTTTGGAGGATTTTTACTTCTGGGTTTTTTTCTTTTTTTTCCTCAGGAAATCAGTCAGGTAGAAGAGAGAAAATTAATATTCTTACCCAATTCAGTCGTGCTGTTTACAATCACGCTTAGTTTAGTGCTTTTTGGCTTCGGCCAGATGTAGCTTGGGCTAGATTCATGAATGACGCTAGCCTTTCTTCTGTCGGTTTTGGAGAGCTTTTCCCAGATGTCTGAATCGACCGCCATCTCCCCAGGATTGACGGGGCTTCCCTCCTTCCTTGCCACCTCTCTGGGGTGGCTTTGGGCCCATTTAGGGTCCCCAAACAGAGAGAAATCAGCCATAGAGATCGGATTGTCTCAATCCCTCGGCTGGTGCTCTAGCTGCGCAGAACCGGAAGCCACAACAACTCAGATTTTCTAGGTGATCATGAGAATGGTGAATTATTATTAAACCAATTTAAGTCAAACTTTCCTGGAATATTCCAAAAGGTTACTTGTTACTTGCCACAATGTAGGAGGAAGGAAGGTAACCGAAGCACACTTATATGCACTTTCTATATGATGTTAGAACAATGACTTTTTAGAAGTCTTTGTTGCACTGAGAGCTTTCAAAGGTACAATTCTGGGAGAAGGTAGAGAAGCTTTAACTAGTAACAGACATCCATTTATCTCTGATTCTGAAAAGCTACACAGCCCTAGTATGTATAACATTTCAAGCTAATCTCCATTTTAACCACTGCTTTATTTATTTAATAATTTTTAATTGCATTTTAATTGGCCTGGAAAGCTGTCTGCCTAAAACAAAAAAAGTTTTAGATTTATTGATTGGTTATATGCCATCAGTCATTTTTGACTCCTAGAAATCACATAGATAGATGTTTTTAAAGAAGAAAAATGCAAATGTAGACTACTATATACATATATTTACATATAAAAACAATTCATGGATAAGGTGACCCTTACATTTTTAACCAAAATAGCATGAAAAAAAATTGCCACCTGCAGATAAGCCAATCCACATTTTTCATGGTACTTTGATTAAAAATTCAAGGATTGCCTTGTCCATGAATAAATAAGGCAAATAAAGTATTACTGGATATATTCTTTGATAAGCCCATCTGCAGATAAGCCAAACCCAATTTTGGGGTATATTTTGGCACATATAATTCTCAGTTTATTCAGGAGTATATGCACTAAATAAAAACCAGCTGATTAGTATAATAGTAATTTTGGGATTAAATATTCAATGCATAGATATAAATGATAAAATCAGCATATATTAATTAACAATTAATTAAGATTATTTTCCAGAGTAAAAATTACAGAGTCAACTTTCCATCCTTTCCTTAAAATGTGATCTATTTTTTCCTATTACCTGATTATGATCAAGATCAGGAAATGCATCAATATTTTGTTATGAAAATACTGCACACTAGTGTTCCTATACAATGAATGTTTGAATAGAATACAAAAAGCTCTGGTAAATGTCACAGCTTCTTTCCAGAGATATCCATTGTTTTTGGTATGGATTAACTGTACATTTCCTCAGGTACGCAGATATGTTCAAACAAGACATTAATACCAATAATGCTACAGCAATAGCACTTAGACTTATATACAACTTATATACAACTTCACAGTGCTTTACAGCCCTCTCTAAGTAGTTTACAGAGCCACCATATTGCCCCAAGCAATCTGGGTCCTCATTTTACTGAACTCGGAAGGATGGAAGGCTGAGTCAACTTTGAGCCGGTGAGACTCCAACTGTCAACAGTCAACAGAATTAACCTGCAGTACTGCATTCTAACCACTGTGCCACAATGGCTCATAAATAAAGAAGATTTATTTGGCACCATGGGCCATTTCCTGACATTTCTAATATTCTGGGTTGAAATAGTGAACACACCTTTATGAGCCTTTTAAAAAGAAAGGTCTTTTAATTTAAAATAAGGATTGTTATATGTGAACTAATTCAAATCATATCTCTTAGATTCAACAGAAGAATTTTGTTTGAGATGAGGTAGCTTAATATCTTTGTTTTGCTATCCAGTGCACAACTACGAGGGTTTTTTATGGCACCAGAGACAAATAATTATACATTTTGGATTCAGGCGGATGGCAAAGCTTCTTTGTACCTAAGCCTCTCAGACGATCCAAGAAAAAAGGTATGACATATGACAAGCTACTGTTATCAAAAACCAATATGCTAAAAGAGTGTCCTTGATTAACTGTCCATAAAATTCCACTTTTGGGAATTTGAACTTTGGCCTTACCAAAAACTAAAAAATTGCTTGAAATGAAAGGAATATATATTCTCTTTTAATTAACCGTGGACCTTTCCAAACATAACTACATAAAATGAATTGATAATTTCAGGAGATAAGGAAAACAAATCTGGAATTAAAACTGAGCAGTTTACCTGAGTTCTGAGACAGATTTATAATTTATGTGCAAGATGGGTAAAGTAGGGGAAAAATCAATATTTTGATAGATCTGAATCTAAAGAGAACAGCAACCAAGCTATATTTATTTATCTTTATAGTATATTGCCATTTCTTAAGATGAGGTTTCCCTTTTATGGAATGGAACTTTTGGCAGGCTTGGGTTCTCTCTGCTAAATATAAATCAGTTGGAATTATGTTACCAATACTATATTACACTGAATGCAGATCACAACTGTTTGCACAAATGTTTGCAGCGATTTTCATTCACACATCAAGTAATTATCTACAATTGACTAGTGCAGTGATGGCGAACCTTTTAGAGACCGAGTGCCCAAACTGCAACCCAAAACCCACTTATGCATCGTCGGGTGCCGGGTGGGTGTGCCCATTGGCTGGGTGTGGCCCATTGGGTGGGCGTGGCCAATTGGGTGGGCGTGGCTATGGTGATAACGACAGACTGGGTGGGACTAAAAAGTTCAATCAATCAATTCCAACTTTGCAAGATCTTTTTTTTTCCCTGTGAGAAGTTGAAATTGACTGAACCTTTTTTTTTTTTGCACATGGCAGCGTAGGCCTAAAGCGAAAAAGTTTTATAAAACCCAGCTGAAGGCCTAGGACTGGGGCGACGGCACGTGTGCCCACAGAGAGGGCTCTAAGTGCCGCCTGTGGCACCCGTGCCTTAGGTTTCGCCATCACTGGACTATTGTCATTCCATTCCCATTCCAGTCCTGGGCCAGTGAATCAAGTGATTCAAAGGAATCCAGATGAAATGTTAATATATATTGTTAGTCCACGTATGATAAACCATATGCCAAATAAATAGAGTTTTCAGCCAGTCTCAACTCACATAGTGCTTTAGTGCCTGGGGACTGAGACTGAATCTAATTAACATTAGAACTAATTAACCTTAATAGGCAGATATTTATCAGTGGCTGGTTGCTGATTTGTAAATAGCAATAGCACTGAGACTTATATACTGCTTCACAGTGCTTTACATCCCTTTCTAAGTGGTTTACAGAGTCAGCATATTGCCCCCAACAATATGGGTCCTCATTTTACCAACCTTGGAAGGATGGAAGGCTGAGTCAACCTTGAACCCATCAGGATCGAACTCCTGGCAGTCAGCAGAATTAGCCTGCAATACTGCATTCTAACCACTATGCCATCACGCAGGAGAAGGAATAGTCACTTCTCCATTGTATTTTTTTCCCATTTTGTCCAAGCGTGCTTCATGGAATTCCACAACACACATTTCAAAAGATCCAGCTTTATTACTCTTTTAAGATGTTCCTTGGAGAGGAAAACACACCTTCAGTACATCAATCCTTTCTTTACCAAATTATGGCAAGTCTTTAGTTTTGTGCTTTTTCATTAAATCAACGTCCTTGTTGTTAAGGAAATAAATGTTCTCAAGTGGCGTAGGTTTACTTAGGTGATTCTCTTTTGTTTCCAGCGGATCGTCTTGCAATTGTCCAAATGCCTTTTTCAGTCATCAATCAAGTTAATTTGTTGATAAAGCAAATTCATTTTTATTCCGGATTGGTAGGAATGAAAGTGGTCTCATCAAAGTTCAGTTATAAGGTCTCTTGGATCTTTTAAGGCAGGCTGGTATGTTATTTTCCTCTTACTTCTCCCTTACCTTTCCACAAGCCTGCAGGGTGTTATTCAGAGAAGAGTGAGGGATGTTCCTCTAGATTAACGGCTTTTGCAAACAGGGGTGGCTGAATGCCTGCCCCGTTTTTTGGGTGTTATTGTTTGCTGGCTTGATTGATTATCAAGGGAGGGGTCCTCTTGGGGCTCGGTCTTTGTGTTACCAGGAGTTGTGAAGCGGACAGTGTGTTTCTTTGTTGGTCTTTCTTCTGATGCTGGTTTTGGCATGGAAGGGTTGGCCATACTATAGAAAACTTCCTCATCAGAATAACGGGTTCTTCTCTTGGCTTTTTTCTCAAGAGCAGAAGGCTTGGCACGTTTTTTGTTAGCTCTTTGTTTCTTCAGTCTGGCTTTCAGAAAAGCTGAACGGGTACGGTTATAATGCTTCTTCTTTCTTGGTCTACCTACCTTCAAGGGCTTCCTATGATAGATATTGCCCCTGTAGGAAGTCATTGAATGCTTGGCCTTTTGGGCTGAGAGCACATTGTCCCTGATTCTTCGGTCCAGGTATCGGGACACAGGCATACGCCTCTTTCGATAGCCGCTCCTTGCATATCTCCTTGCATATCTCATTATGTGTCTGGTTCTCATTATGTGCCTGGTTCGTTTCCTACCTCGCCTAGAGTTATGTTTCCTTCGTTTGCTCAGGAACTTTCGGTATCTCTTTTGGCCCATTCTCCTCTTCCTCCGGAAGTAGGCCTTCCTGCCTCTTTGGAAAGCAGCCATGACTTTGCTGGTTGTTACCCCTCCCGTTCAGCTTACTTGCCCCCTTACAAATGATAGTGATCTCATTGTAGCTGTGCCCTTATATAATGGCAGCCATTCAAATGAGGGATTGGCTCTAAGTGCTCTGATTGGCTGGGTGGAACAATAGATCAGGAAGCTACCTAATAATGCTTGACTGTGAGATACTTATATGAAATCATGAGAGGGGGTCTCACTGCCTGGTTCAATGTTGTAAGGGGAAATATTCCAAATGATACATATCTTCAGAACTCAGATGTGCTGCAAATTTTCAGAACCATTTTTGACCCAAAACAGAATATGTTGCTAGTTTGGCTAACATCCTATCAACTTTTCATGCTATTTTGTTTTAGTTCCAAAATGTGTAATTGAGACTGTACAGTATTCTTTCCCTGCTTTAAGAAAGTATATACAGTAACCAGTTGTACTTTGCAGGATCTTTTAGGGTATGTATAAATGTGTAGTGATAGCATATCATGGGATCTTAAAGGAATTTTCAGCCCTATTCTTCTAGCATTCTTTTTCACAATATCAATATATTGTGAAAATATATTTCACAATACATGCCTGAAACCTTTCCATTTCCCCAGCTGCTTTGCTTCTGGGATGATCACCAGCACTGCAAAAAATATTAGACCTAGCAAATCATTGCTTTCTATGTATTGTTCAGCTTTCATAAATGAAACCCCAAATTTCTTTCCTTCCTTCCTTCCTTCCTTCCNTCTTTCTTTCTTTCTTTCTTTCTTTCTTTCTTTCTTTCATGATCACTTCAGCTGCCTTATTCCCATGTCTTTTAGCTACATAATTCCCTGTTTAAAAGAAAAAAAATTGTTGTATTTCACTTATAGTTATAACTTGCTTTTGTATATAAACATTACTACACTGGCAATTTTATTTTACATCACTTTCCTTATTTTTCTTAATGTTTCCTGGAATCTGTTTGCTTGTTAATGCATTTATGTTACATACTGATAAATTTCTCCAGCCTTGGGGGACTGAGGGTGGCATATAACTTCATCATCAATAACAATCATCTTCCCAAATTACAATAAACAATAATGTGAAAACCAGCACACAATCACAAAAAGAAAAGATACATTTCAAATAAAGCCAAGATTGATGTCACAGTTACCTGGAACCCAAAGAACATTGAAATAAAACTGTTTTATTCTGTTACCAGAATAGCAGTAAGACTGGAGAAATAAGGTGGGAATATAGAGAAGGCTAGTTTGCTCACTCATGCCCTGCAGCCCTCAAAAATGTCCTTTTTCACAATGTGCAATGTTTTCATTTAGTCATCCACAAGAATGATTATTTACTTTGTTATTTATCACTAATGTAGACCATGTTAGCAAAACTGTATATACTGCATTTGCAAAGTTAGGCTTTCAACTTCAGTATCTATTATTGCAGACTTGCTTATATTGAAGTGAATTTGCTATTTTAATATCGCGCCCCCCCATTTGGAAATGCATTTTTGGGAAAAAAAAATTCTCTGTTTTTTTTCTTTTTAATCACATAGGAATATCTACAGGGGAGTCAAAAAGAATCAAGCTGTGTCTGTATAATTGAAACAACTTTTCTGCCATCATCCTGTTTGACATTATCAGCAAATATGGCTAGTGAACGCCCCAACTTTATGTCACTGACGAATAGATTAACAATTTTCACCCCAATATATATCCTTGGCGGCCCATTTATTTTTCTTGTCAGTTTTTTTAACCAGTTGGGGGAAATTTCTTATTCCATGGTTGCTGAGTCTTTTCTGAAGATTTAGTTTTTGAAAATCCAAGAAAATTGGATTTTTAAGCATATCACCTCTAGCTCACAAGAGGTAAATATATAACTTAGTATGGCAGAATCCATACTGATCCTTCTTCAAAAAATTATCCAGATATAAACTTAACTGGTTTGTAATTTCCCCATTCTTTTTTTTAAATTGTGCATTCCTCTCCTACAGAGGCTAATTTTATTGACTGACTTACAATTAAAAACAAACCACCGATTTACACAGTTAAACTAATCTCGAGGCTTGAATTTGGCAGGTATCTGTCAAATACTGAGCAATTAAAGATTTTTACAGAAAAGATCTATCTGTAATTGGGAAAAGTCATTTTATTTTCCTTTGCTTTTTGAATCAACTTTTCTCAGTCTGGAAGCTTATGCCAGTGCATTTTATTAGATTGGTGTTATTGTTTATTCATGATAAGTAGGGCTCATGCCTGTTTTGTGTTCTGTACGTTGTCACAGAAAAGTTGAATGATGATGTTATGAAAAATAATTCTAGGCATGCAAGTAATATTTCAATTTTAATTAGTATATTTTCTAAACTGCTTCAATCAATCAATCTTTATTATGGTCATGGACCAGCACCACAAATAAAAGCATTAAAACAGTAATAATAGTCAAAAATAACAATAAAAGAGAATAATATATTGCGATTTGTGGTGGATTAACAGTGGGCAGTTAAATTTTGTCTAATTTTACATACAGCGTAGCAGAATTTGGCCACATTCAGAGAAACTACTTCATACTGATCCATTAACAGTAGTTGCACATAAAAAAGATTAGTATTTCCCAGATATCCCGGATATTTTATTAGCTACTAAACCGTTTGTTATATAAGAAATACAAGATGAAAAATGTCCCTTTTAATATTTGTGTCCCAATTTGAATACATTTTCTTGTCTTTTGAGGAATGAAATTGTTTTTGTATGAACTATTTCCTGGCAGCTCATTGTTCAGTATGAAAAAATGTGTGAAACAGATATTACAATAATTTTAGGATTATGACCCTATTTGATTATAGCTTAAACCCATATGGTCCCTGTATACATCTTTGTTGAAAATACAAACAAAAGATTTATTTGAATAATGCAAAAGCATTTATTTGAAATTGTAAAAAAGCTATTAGTTAACATTAAATCCTTAAAGCAGAAAGTTAAAAAAAATATTAATCTTTTATATCCCATTCATTTCCAGAACAATATAGAACCCTTGTTTTTTTCTAAATGCAGAGTTTGTTTCCATTACATCGTAACAGGCAAAGATACTGGGAAAGGGAAGAGAAATCCAGTGATATCGGTTTTGAGACTTTAACAAATTAAACATGATCTCTTATAGCAATAGCACTTAGACTTATATACTGCTTCACAGTGCTTTTATAGCCCTCTCTAAGCAGTTTACAGAGTCAGCATATTGCCCCCAACCATCTGGATCCTCATTTTACTAACCTCAGTAAGATGGAAAGCCCCTTCAGGATTGAACTCTAGATTGTAGGCACAGTTAGCCTGCAGTACTGTGTTCTAACCACTGCACCACCTTATCACTTATCCTGACAGGAGAGTCTAACTCCATTAATCAACTATTATTTTTTTAAAAAAATTGATTCTAAATTGTACAGTTCCAATTTTTCAATGGATGATGAAATAGAGACTTTTCTACAGAATGGATAACTTTCACAGCTACTACAGACTCAGATTAGTGGCTATACTTAAATCATCAAGCAGTTTGGATTTTCCTTAGGTTTATTTTTAGGGTTCAGGACAGATCTATTATCTTGCTGTTTTTTTAAGACTCAAAAGCATTACATCTTTTGTACTAATTCAATGAAACAATAATCTCTCTTATTCTCATACTAATTAGTTTTCTTTCATGTAATTATTCTCCAGCAAGAATTTCTGCAGTTTAATTTCTGAGTGAATTAAATCATTTGATGTTCAGAGCTAAACCTTTTGATTCTTACTATTTATTCACTGCAACTTAACTCCCTGTTTCCCTAGACAGAACAGTGACTTGTTTCTTCATGCATTTGAATTATTCAATTTAAGAATGCTTCTTCAGAAGCCTGTTGGTTTCTAAATGTGCCAAAGCCTTGCCACCAGGTCTTCTTGTTGCCTCTTAGGAAAGGTGGTAGGAAAAGCAATCAATGTGGAGTTTCTGAAACCAAAATCGGTGATAGTCAATCAGGAAAAGTAAAAATTGCTACTTCAGATATGAAGCAAATAGTAGCTACTGGCCAGCTTCAATTCTATTGTAATCCATTTGATACAGAGTCTAATAATAAATTATCTTTGTAACTGTGGAATAATCTCTGAGGTTGGTTGGTTGATTGTAGACTTTTCATTACCCAACTAGGTAATATTATCAGTGCTATTGAGTGTGGAGTTCACTCCCTGATTATATACAATAGCCTACCTTGTAACTGTCACCAGATGTAGGAGAAGAAGCTGAGCTGGAAAGCGGGGTTAAATGTGTCTTCAGTTTGGAGTCATTGCATTTTCACAATAATCTACCCCACTCTACCAAATTCTGTTGACTGTTATCTAGCACCAATTTACCTTTACTTCTATTAGTTGACTAGATTTTTGTATTAGAGGTAGAAATAATAAAATGTGTGCTTTGAACTCAGTGAATGTTCCTGTTATTTGTGTTTGACACTAGGATCTATCATTTGGAAAAATCATTTTATTTTCCCTTGCTTTTTGAATCAAATATTTTAGATTATGCCCACCACTAACTTAATGCGTTTGGTGTCATTCAAACTGAATCTAAATTCAGAGAACTTCGATAATAGCTACTATGTGCATTTTTTCTTTTAAAAAGGTTTTTGTGATCAGTTTAGAAGATTTGTATTTGCCTTTTTTTGTAATCAGTAATCTTTTTTTTTCTTTGTCTTTTCATTTCTCAGTCTTTTCCATTTTGCACCCATTTTCACTACCATCTAAAGCAAAGGTGGGGAACTATGGACCTTTTATGACTTGTGGACTTCAACTCCCAGAATTCCTGAGCCAACTATGGGAGTTCAAGTCCACAAGTCATAAAGGGGCCATAGTTCCCCACCTCTGCTTGAGATGGTAGTGAAAATGGTTGGTTCAGGAATTCTGGGAGTTGAAGTCCAAAAGTCATAAAAGGGCATAGTTCCCCACCCCGATCTAAAAGAATGGTACCTCATTCTGAATCAGCCGACTGTATGATCTCTTCAGTTTGGAATGCTCTGATGAAGAACTGATACTATAAAAGGTAGTCAAATGCACACCTCCTCTGACCATTTTACTGCTTTCATTATTTTGGTCAACAGGTAGAAGTTGTATCAATTTCTACTGGTACTGCTGATTGGTCAGCATTTTGGAAGGAAGATTGGTTTCATCCTAGGAAGCCCAAATCAGAGAAATATGAGCTAATTGCTGATACGATGTACTATTTGGAAGCTGTGCATAATGGGATAACCCCAAACAATGGAATGAGCGTGGGGGTTCAGTTGCACCATACCTGGCTAAACCCAGATGTGGTTAGTACTTATTGCAGAGAGAGATACAGAATACAAGCCAATGCTATCCAGCTTCCAGAGATACAGGTAAATTCCAGAATATAATCTGAATTTGAATTTTTTATTTGTTCTGCACAGCTTTCCCTATAACAGTTGTCAATTGAATTGATTAAAAAATACTATCAAATTAATGTTATTTGAATTTTATTTACTAGTTGTGCTTCTTGATTTCCAAGTTGTTTCTTATGCCTCAAGGTAAATTTGCAGCCTCACTGACTCAATGAATTGAAGTCCCACTGTTTCTATGAGTTGCATACAGTTATAGCTTTTGTGGATGATTGCTATAAAATATGATGTATATATGTGTATTTGTCATTTTCTTTTTATTGAAACTTTTTTTTTAAAAAAGTCAGATTTTTTATCGTAATTATAATTTTAAATCAGGTTTAGATATCAGGTTTTCACAAATGGCAGTAAAAAGGCTTATATTATCTTGGCATCTCAGTGTATTTATAAACTCTAGGCCATTACAGTTTCTACCATAACAAAGGTGCCACCAGATTTCATTTTTTTCCTGCTTGTATTCTGCACATATATTCTACATGGGACTGTTGGTCAGTCTGAGCCATGTTCATTTCTTCACCCAATTTATCAACTGGATGTTGGATCATTTTTAGCAATTGAGAAATAGGCTTTTCCCTTTTTATCCTTGTGAAGGGATGCAAGGCAGCCTAATTTATGATTGGCTGACCACACAGAGTAAAGGTTTTGTTTTGTTTGTTTGTTTATTTATCAAACTTATACACCATCCATCTGGTCTACAGGCAATTCTTGGCAGCTTATAATAATTCTTGAATAGAATAGAGCTGGAAGGGACCTTGGAGGTCTTCTAGTCCAGCTCCCTAGGATTATTAGAAAATAGTAAACAACATTTTGCAGAATGACTTCATCCATTTCTTAATTGCCTCCTTCCTAAATGAAACTGTTTGCAGAAATTTCACTGCTTTGAAACTATAGATTAAACTGGGACTCAAGTTGAATTTGAATTATCAAATTCAAAATTCTTCTAAGCTACATATTACATTCATTATGTAGTTAAGGAGAGAACAAAGACTCCCAAGTTGTTAAAAAGTACTATTTTTATTTTTATTCAGAAGAAATAAATATACTTTGTAAGCTACTCTTAATCTTTCTGCTTTGATAGATGCTGATATTGTCTGGCAGAGGATGGTTCAGTCTTGCTTGGGACAATGTGACCAGCAATCCCATGTCAACAAATGTTACTGCTGATCAAGTACATTCTCAATTATTCTCCTGGATATAAAATAATTATTAATAATTACAATATGTAGAATTGGGATGGTGATACAACAGTAGCGTCAACATCTATTGAACTTTATAAGCAGAGGTTATATGTTAGGAAAAATTTGGAAAATATCCCAACATAAAAGTTGATCATAGTGGCAAACGGGTGTGAAATCTAAAATGACATTTTATGGTTAGTTAAGGTACCCCAGAAGCATGACATTTAAGGAGTAAGGAACCACAGTTTCTTACCTTGAAAAGTCGATATAATAATAATAATAATAATAATAATAATAATAATAATAATAATAATAATAATAATAATAATAATAATAATAATAAAGTTGGAAGGGACCTTGGAGGTCATCGAGTCCAACCCCCTGCTCAGGCAGGATGATAATTCAAGTTAAATTAGTAAATCCTCTTGATCTTTGTAAATGATTTCAAAATTTTAAATGTTATTTAAAACTGTGTGCATGTCTTTGTACATATATATATACAATCTGCTTTATTCTGCTACCAGAATAATTTCTCTTATTTTTGATATAATGCAACTAGACTTATAGTAGGGAAAAGCATTTGTTGTTTGGCTTTAGACATATCTTAAATTTGGGTCCTGGTTGGTTTTGGGACTCTGCACTTTTTTTAGAAAACTCAAAATAATTTTATTTTTCAGTTGCAGCATGAATTGGAGGAACTTCTTTCAGTAAAATGTGAAATAGAGCCATCATCTGCTAATATTTTTTTGCAAACAGGATTTGAGCAAAGTAAGCTTGTCATTTTCAGTTTGAAAAACTTTATTTCAGCAAAAAAAAATAGCTACTGTAAAAGAAAGATAAGGAACATCTGCAAACTTTCTCCAAAAACTAAATGTATGACCACATGCATGTGCGTGAATACACACACACACACACAAACAAAATATTGGTCAGAATATTATATTATTGAATGAAAAAGTATTTTATTTGTTTATTTCATTTATTTAAAAATGAATAAAATGTGCTATCTGTTTGAGGGTAGTTTACAAAAAAAGATCTATAAAAATTAGCCACAGAAGACTAATTAGAGTAGATTAAGTGCAATGTGGCTACTTAGCTTAGCTTACATCTTGCACAACGTCTCTTCTCTCCCCGTTTTTCTTGTGGTCTTGAATGTTGCAAAACTAGCACGTGGCTTCCTATTTATCATCTAGATATGAATCCTACACTTGGGTTTCATAATGTGTACCATGCATTATGGGTAATATTCTAATTTATATGCCTAACTTAAACCCTCTTTTACTAAATTTGTTATGTGCGAGTATTTCCGTGGTACAACTGAATTTCTATATTAATGCTCTTTTTCAGATCTGAGACTGCCACTCATAGCACTGTGCTATTAAAGTTAGTCTTGCATTCAGGTTTGTCTAGGACTTATTTTGCATGGAATTTTTCCTTACTTTTCCCACATCTGCAATAGATATTGAGAATCTAGTCAATGGTGGAGTCCTTGTCAGTTGGACAGAACCCTTTTGTGGAAGATTCAGCAATTTCAGGCCAAAAGGCCTTATCAAAACATCTCAATTAATTCCTCCTTATGATGTCACTACATACACACACGTGAGTAATATTTTTCCAAAAAGTTTAAAGCAATGAAAGGACTAAATATTGAATAACAGAATGACTTTGATGATGGGCACAATCAATACCAGGAACAGGAAATCTCATTTGGCCTCAAGGCTAACTGAATCTCTGCAAGCATGGTGAGGGACATAAGATGGGCAAGTGTAATGCACTTGTGTATGCGGAGCAGATGTTGTAGGATAGTACATTGTTCAAAAGAAACCTGAGTATAGAAATGTGTTGTTTTGTATTATTGGCAGCCATATTGTAAACAAATCATTTAAAGGGGAATTTTGTTCTTTCCCTTCTTCACAGTTGTGCTTTGCATACAAAGGCTACATGAGCAATACCCTCTACATTGCAGTGTCTTATTCCAATACCTTTCTAGATATCGTGAAGAAACATGTGACCTGCCAATGGAATCTGAAATCCAGTCCAGAAAGGTCTATCTATAAAAATTCATTTTATACATTTCCCACAGTCCTTTTCTTTTAACATAATTAGCTGCAATATGTATGCTTCTGACATATAGGCAATGGGACAAGTACTTAACCAATAGGAATCAAAACCACTTCTTTTGATGCTTTTGGTTTCCAGATATTTTTGGGATACAGCTCTAAGTATCCTTCCCCATTTGACCATGCTGACTCAAGCAGTGGAGAATTACATTTCAGCAATATCTAGAAAACTGCCCTTATGTTCAAAAATAGAGACCTAACCATGACTCTCTGGCTTCATTCCACTGAGTATATGACTTTGATTTGGCAGAGTCATGCTTTAGGACAGGGGGTTTCAAACTTTTTCAGGTCATGGAATCTGTTCAAAAAAGAAACAAAAGCAATTCCAGAATTCTGATCAAGAGGCAGAGCTCTCATGAAAAAGAATTGGCTTGCCTTTGAGTGAACTTGGGTTTGTTTGTTTGTTTGTTTGACCTTAGTTTCTCATGGACCCCATCAAGTTCTCATGGAAACGTATGGTTCCACAGAACACAGTTTGAAAGCTGATTTAGGAAATTCACAGGAATATTGCTAGGAAACTTTTCTGTCATTAAAAATTGTAAATTTCCTTTTAAGTAGACATCTAACATAAATTTAGGTGATAAATACAAAAATATATTTCTCTTTCAGCTGGAAATTCATATGCATCAACCTTTGGAGAGACTGTCTGTATAGTTCTGAATTCCTTAATGATCTTCCCAAAAATTCTTCAGTGTTTTTGCACCAGGTTGATGTAGAAGCTCCTGCTGCTGCAACAGAGACACTTGGCTGGTTTTTCATTGATGAGATCATTGTTTCAGATCAAGACATATTTGGTAATCTGATATTTTGTTTTTGTCCTTTCCTTTCCTTTTGATAAATAAAAGAGTAAAATATGAATGGATTTGGAAGGGCAAGAGAAATATTTTTAATCAAGAAATAAATGTTTGATAGAATTACAGTTATTGATAATTATTGGACATTTGGGAAACATTTCAGCTATAGATTCTGGATCCATGTAGTGGGAAGGACAACCTGGAAAGATGGGAAGGGAGCAAAGAGCTGGAATAAGCAAAGTTGGTACATACTGTAAATCTTATACAGATATCATCAATATCCCAATCTGAGACAACCATTACTTAGGAAACCTAGGTTTAAACTTAGGGCTACACACACACATATAAGTAAATTCTTAGATGCTGCAGGATCTGTTCTTTGTTGTTTCTAGGACTAGTCAGTGGTGGGATTCAGCCAGTTCGCACCAGTTCAGCAGAACCAGTAGCTAATTTTTTGTTGCCCAGGCCCAGAATGGACTTCCGGAAATGGCATCCACACAGAGAACCAGTTGTTCACATATTTGAATCCCACCACTGGGACTAGTTCATATTGGCAGTAAAGGCTTCTAATTTATCGGATCATTTTCCTTAACTTCACAAGTAGAACAAGTTAGAATTCCTAGATGACATTTATTTCAGCGGTAGAGAGAAGTTTTAATATAAATTACAATGCAATTACTTTTATGTTAAGAATCTATACTGTATGCCTATTGAGTTTGTCAAGTGATAAGTCTTGTCTTTTATAGAAATATTATGCCAAAACTGTTTTCTTTCCAGTTTTTCAGAAGGAACTCAGGTCAACTCACCCACATGGGAACCTCATAGAATCTGTCTTGGTTGCTGGCATCCCACCTACATTTAATGTATCTTTTTTTGTAGCAAATTATCACAAGAACCTCCCTCTTCTCTCACTCAGGTAGGAATAAAGGTTCATACATACTTATGCTTCACCTTCCTTCCTTCCTTCCTTCCTTCCTTCCTTCCTTCCTTCCTTCCTTCCTTCCTTCCTTCCTTCCTTCCTTCCTGAAGAATCAGAGAAAGCCAGCTGGGACTACCAAAATAGTAGAGGTGTGTAAGGTAGGCCAACTATTTGATAAATATCTTTATCTCAGGGACTTTCAGAGCAAGTCAAGAAACCCAGTTAGGACTCCGTCAGTCCTCTTCAGAAAGGTGTTCCAGTGTTATTTTTGCTATTCCCTTTGTTGATCCTTATCCTGCCACAGGAAGGATGATGCCAAATGATTGGATCCTTATTTTCTGTCTTCAGGACAAGTTAAAGAAAGGGATTGGTGAAGCACTCTGGACTTGTTCCTCCTCCCTCCTATTACAGTATATTAGCTGATGGAAAGACATTAACCAATTTACTCTTGTTCATTGGGCTGGGACTGGGAAGAGGAGGCAAGTGTTGATAGATGGTTACATTGGCAGCTCAATATTAGGTGTATTGGAACAACAGGGAAAACCCTAACATTGGAACAGCTAAGGATGACTTAAGGCTGCCTTGGGGATAATCTGGGATCAGATTAAGGCAATATTATAAAAACAGCAGAAAATGGAGATTGTTGGGGCATATTTGTACTGTGATTAGATAGATAGAAAGAATGGCACTTAAGTGAATTGCATGCCAAGGAAAGGCTTTAAATAGCATTCCATATGGATTGAAAAACAATCTAGATATTCCCCAGATTGCAGCCAAGAGATAGTTGAAACACATCCAGATTGATGCAGCCCAGGCAAGACAGGTCGAACAGAAATAAGGATACAGCAAAGATTTTTCATTAGCTATTGGTTGGATGGAATTAAATTGGGCAGTAGGTGGGGGAGGGATAATACAAGATTAAGAAGAAATGTTGAATCTTGCATAAGTGTGTGGGAGAAAGAAAAAGAGAGAGCAAACTTCTTGAAACTTTATTTTTTTCAAGCAGAAATCTTGCATGCAATTTAAATACTAGACTAAAACAATCTTAGAAAGACATTTGAAACAAATATATACTTATATAGTAACCAAGACCACAGTATTAGCCTATTATTAATAAAATATATGGATTGAATTTTTTAAAGGGACACTTTACATTTGAAAAACACTGAGATTTATGTGTTAATTTTATTTGACCCTTGGGATTAGTTGTGAAAATGAATGTAGGTTTAGAAAAGAGAAACAAGGCTAGTAATCTCCACAAGAGTTTCACAGAATCACTGGATGATATTTAGTCTGTAGGTGGCAGACTTGTGGTGTCTTTGTTTACACTTTATACTGGCACATAAACTAATTAAGCATGCTGGGTGAAGTGTTCCCATGGGCTTAGTTTATAAGTATATCCAGAATACTAAGGAAATTGACTTTATTCACCATGGTTGACTATAGCAAAGCTGCAATCGAACACAGCCCATAAATTAGGTTTTTGTATTCCTAGAAGTCTTCCTAGAAGTTTAACTACCCACATTATATTTTAATCAGCACTTGTCATATACTTGTCTCTCCAAATCTAAACTTTGAAGCATACTTCTGTAAAAGCTTTGAATTTCGATGTCTTATGTCTTTTCCTACTGCCATCTAGTGGTCGCTGAGATTTTCACAGCTCAGCCATGGGTCCCTTAATTCCTGTGACGAATTAAGCATTGTTAATATATAATTTCCTTATTGGCTTTTATACCTTTTTCAGCTTTTGTATTTAATCACTGGTATTTTCTTGTGATAGTAGGAATATAAATATTTTCTAATTTATTTTTCTTCTTATGATGTATTTCTAATTGCATAGGAATTGTATTAATGAGACTTTATGTTAGATTTGTAATCTTTTTTGGAATGAGGTTTGAAAATTATTTTTGCATATTAGATATGGAAAGCAATTTGAATTGTCAATAATAAAATTATGTGTAATTAAATAATAAAAAAGCTTCTTTGAACATATTAATAACAAGAAAAAAGTCAAGGAAACTGTAGGTCCACTAAAGAGAGAAGATGGCAAGGAAATAACAAGCAATAGGGAGAAAGCAGAGCTGCTTAACTCATTCTTTGCATCAGTCTTCACACAAAAAGAAATTATAGCACAACATACCAAAAAAATACTGCAAAAGACAAACTAGAAACAAAAATTGAAATAAGCAAGAAAATGGTAAGAGAACACCTATCCGACCTTAACAAATATAAATCACCGGGGCCTGACAGATTACATCCCAGAGTTGTGAAGGAGCTGGCAGATGTTATCTCAGAACCATTGCACCACATCTTTCAAAAATCCTAGAGCACCAGGGAAGTACCTGAGGATTGGAAAAGGGCTGATATGTTCACATCTTCAAGAAAGGGAAAAAAAATAGACCCAGGAAACTACAGACCAATCAGTCTAACATCAATACCTGGGAAGATCCTGGAAAAGATAATAAAAAAACAGATCTGCGAACAACTAGAAGCAAACAAAGTTATAACTGGTAGCCAGCATGGGTTTGTTAAAAACAGATCATGCCAAACTAATCTTATTTCATTCTTTGATAAAGTGACCAAATTAGTAGACCAGCAAAACGCTGTGGACATAGTATACTTAGATTTCAGTAAAGCATTTGACAAAGTAGACCACTGCTTGGTAAGCTAGAAAAAGGTGGAATAGACAACATCACCACCAGATGGACTTGTAGCTGGCTGACAAACCATACTCAGCGAGTAGTCCTCAATGGTACTACATTCCACATGGAGAGAAGTAAAGCAGTAGGGTACCACAAGACTTCATCTTAGGCCCATGACTCTTCAATATCTTCATAAAAGACTTAGATGAGGGAATAGAAGGGGAACTCATCAAATTTACAGATGACACTAAACTGACAGGAATAGCTAACACCCCAGAAGACAAGCTCAGGATTCAAAAAGATCTTGACAAACTGGAACAATGGGCCCTATCCAACAAAAATGAGTTTTAATGTGGAGAAAAGCAAAGTTTTACATGTAGACAGGAAAAATCAAAGATATAAGTACAGATTAGGTGAGACCTGGCTCAAAAACAGTAACTGTGAGAGGGACCTTGGAGTCGTAGTGGACGATCACTTGACTGTGAGCCAGCAGTGTGCAGCAGCAGCCAAAAAAGCTAATGGAATCCTGGGTTGTATAAACAGAGGCATAGAAGCAAGATCACGTGAAGTATTAGTACCACTTTATAAAACCCTAGTAAGACCACACCTGGAATACTGCAGCCAATTTTGGTCACCATACTACAAAAAAGATGTTGAGACCTTGGAAAAAGTTCAGAGAAGAGCAACTAAGATGATCCAAGGCCTGAAGACTAAAACATATGAAAAATGGCTTCAGGACTTGGGTTTGGCTCGTCTAAAGAAAAGAAGAAATAGGGGTGACATGATAGCAGTATTCCAGTATTTGAGAGGCTGCCACAAAGAAGAGGGGGTCACATTATACACCAAAGCACCAGAGGGCAGGACAAGAAACAATGGTTGGAAACTGATCAAAGAGAGAAGCAACCTGGAATTAAGGAGAAACTTCCTAACAGTGAGGACAATTAACCAGTGGAACAGCTTGCCTCCAGAAATCGTGGGCGCTCCATCACTGGAGATTTTTAAGAAGAGGCTAGACAGTCACTTGTCTGAGATGGTATAGGTTCGCCTTCTTGAGGAGGGGGCTGGACTAGAAGACCTCCAAGGTCTCTTCAGCTCTATTCTATTCTATTCTATTCTATTCTATTCTATTCTATTCTATTCTATTCTATTCTATTCTATTCTATTCTATTCTATTATTTATATAAGAATCTTTATTCAATTTTTTCTCAGTTTTCTTTATTTTATTCAAAGTGCTTAATAAAAGTCTTCGGATAGTTTTGTAATAAATACCTTTGCCATTCCAGAAGATTCCTTGATGCATAGTCAAGGATTAGAGGCACCATGTCTCCAAATGTCACTTGCTGGGAAACATGAGAAAGAAGCAACTATAGCAAAGATCCCCAATATTTTGGGCACTAGGGACTGGTTCCATGGAGAAAGGTTTTTCCGTGGACCGGAGAGTGTGTGGTTTTGTGTGCTGCCTGCATCCCACGGATGGGGCTTTGCTTGTTTGTGTAGACTGGTTGCTGGCATTTCGTGGCCTGGTAGTGGTCCATAAATATTCTACAGTTCCATTTGAAGTAGCCCTATTCTGAGACAGGAATGGTATTGCAAAACTTGATTTCATTTTTTTTTCATGTAGAGGAGGTATGCCTCTGAAGGGATCCGAAGGGACTGATCAATTGTTGATGTCTATGAATGAGACAGGAATCAATTTGACAGTCCAAAGGATACAAGGTGCAAGCCTACCTCTTGGAGGAACTTTTCAGATCCATCTGTCTAACATAGTGATTCCAGGTAAACTTGAGCTTTGGCATCTTCTTCCACAAAATAAAGGATTAGCCAAGATGTACCCTTCCACCCATCCTGAAAATTAAGACACAGACAAAGAATGTATGAAATCTATCTATGGCTGCTTTTCTGTAATCATACATATTAACAAATGCATCAGTATGCTTTTTTAATTAAACAAAATAATGGTAATTTAATAAAAGGCAAAATAATGATAATATAAGAAGAGACAAAAATAATGCAACTGTCAGATCTGATGCCATGTAAATATTAATAAAAATACGGTGTGAATTAATAATCATGGTGGACAAATTAAAGAATATAAAAAGGAAAAAATATCTGGAAATTTAAATTAAAGTTGAGAAGTCCATTTCAAGAAAGTCTATATTTGCACCACTATGTCAAGAGTGCTTAAAAATAAAATATATGTGCTACAAATCAGATGTAGATTTATCTCTTAAATGGTGTATAATAGTTTTTGGGCTATTTTTCATGGACAAAAAGCCCAGAATTCTTGGTTCCTTGATAAATTCCAGATACTATAGCTATGATCAAAAATAAAAAAAACTAACTAAGGAAAAAAGCATTATAGACAAACAGCAATTGTTCTAAAGCAGGTATGCCCAAACTGTGGCCCACGGACCGCATGAAGCTCTGGACAGCTAATAATGCAGATTCACAAGATTGTAAACTTTTGACATTATTATGTGGTTTTATATTATAACACTATATATTTTATATGTGGCCCAAGACAATTCCTCTTCAGTCAGTGCAGTCCAGGCAAGCCAAAAGCTTGAACACCCATGTTCTAAAGCACTGCTGATTAAAATGTTTAATCATAGAACAAATATAGCACCAACGAAACAAGTTAAAATTCACATACTTTAATATTATAATTCTTGAATCACATCTTAGGGCAATCACTCTGGACTTCAAACATCTGGATAATTACCAGATGACACAAATAGATATAGAAACCTCTAACTTTTTCCCTGTCATTGAATGGTCTGTATTTATTCATGTTAACTATTGGGAGATGGGGTATCTGGAAAAACAAGGAAATGAGGCAGTAGTCCATGGGAAAGGTAAGTAATGCAGAGAAATAATAATAATAATAATGATGATGATGATGATGATGATGATGATGATGATGATGATGATGATGATGATGATGATGATGATAGCCTATAGTCCTAATGGGGCAATCTGCTAGTGTGGATATGATTTAAGGTAGGATTGGCCAACTGAAAAATCACTAAACTCATTTTTTTCTTACTCTGTGAAATCTTATTACCAATATTTGACAGTGAATCACAATCTTGCTAAGGGATTCACTGATGATTTTCAAAAGCAAACCATAGAATCTACAGTGCCAGATTGTTTTAATTATTTTAAGCATGTTAAGCCAGACAAAACCAAAACTTTGAATCTAGCCTTATCATCAACATTTTGCCAATGCATGTGGTAAGGGGCCATGATTACTTCTTGAAATTTACAATTAGTCATGATAATTAGAATTGGTCATGGAACCCATGATGACATCACATATCACATATATCATTTCTTTGTGTAAATGACCCCAAATACTATAGGTCACTCATGTCATTTGTATCATATTAGATATCACTGTTCAGCCCGGAGATTAAAACCAGGCTTTAATCTGCATCTTTACTTATTTTATTATTTTTCCATTTTCTTCCAGGTATCCCAGTGTCCATCTCTGCCAGTCACCTCCGCAGCCTTCTGCAAAATTACAGTGATAATTTTACAGCTCAGTACATAAACACCAGTGACTTTTTTGTATCTAAGATTTCACAAAACTCTTATCAAAGTATATGGACACTGACATGGACTTCAATGATCGGTGATTTGCCCAATTTCATCAGGGTAAGACCAGTTGTTTACACAATTTCTTCTCACAGATGCGGTCTAGCCCTGAGTATTTCTTGCTTTCCTTGGCGGTTTATTTATCATTGTTCTCAATCCTTTCAATTTTGCTATTTTCTTTGTCTGGAACTGCCCGATGAGCTCTAACACAGGGGTTTTCAACCAGTGGTACGGGTACCACCTGTGGTACATTGGTACCTGGCAGGTGGTACGCAACCATCCTAGAAAAATAGTAGCAGGGGAGGGGAATGAGCTGAACCAGTGGTAGCACTGCACAAGCCTGAGCGAGAGATGGCTGGAGCTGCAGGGCTGTCAGGGCTCAGCAGAAGCGCCAGGATCAGCGCCAGTCTCCAGCTGGAGCTTGCCGCTGATCTGGTGCTTCTGCTGAGCCCTGAAGAAGCACCAATCAGCTGGAAAGCAGCACTGATCCTAGCCCTTCTGCTGAGCCCAGAAGAAGCGCCGATCAGCTGGAATGTTGCAGCATCTCCAGAGTCTTGTGATTTATATTCAGATGCTTGGCAACTGATTCATATTTATGACTGTCACAGTGTCCCAGGGTCATGTGAAGTAACCAAAACCTGCTGCAACCACCCAGCAGACGGGGGAATAAAAACCAAACACCCTCCACCCCCGTTGCCAATCCTCAACAGAAATGCTCACAACAATGAAAACCTCTCACAGGAGGAAGAGCGCGGCTGGGCGGGCAGGCAGATGTCTTGCTCGGCTGTGGCTTGGGGGGCACTTTTTTCAGTGCCATTGTAACTTCAAACAGTCACTAAGCGAACTGTTGTAAATCGAGGACTACCTGTACTTTATCACTTTTTTTCTTTTCTTTTTTTGGTCATCAAGTTTTTGACACTTTGCTAGGCGACTGGTGGTACTCGGATGTTGCCATATCCTAAAAGTGGTACAATGGGTGAAAAGGTTGAAAAGCTCTGTTCTAAACTATATATTAATAATAAGCCACAAAACCTGGTTGAATTACATAACTGAATATAACTTGATTTTTACTTTGTATTTTATATTTTAATTGCTGTGAGCTTGGGCACATAGTATCTTGATGTAAAGTAGGTAATAATTTAGTATAATGGTTAAGGTTTAAGATTAAGACTAGGTAAGGGAATACAGTTCAATTCCACTTTCAGTTATGGAAGCTCATTGGATGATTTGTAGTCAGTCCATGTATATCCTTAGCTCTGGCTGATATTATTTTTTAAAAAATGGCAGTGCTGTACATCACACAATATGCTATCCTCCTTTTGAACATTGATGTGTTGTCACAGTGCAGGTATAAAAGAAGCAGACAGTGTATCACTGCTTTCATTAGACTAAATGGTTTGACACCAACTCATCCATGAATATTTCTGAGTCTGTCATATCTCAAACTATATTATAGATTAATTGATGTGAAGATAAGATGGAAGAGTTATAAGTATCACCATGAGCTCCTGAAGAAAATGTTGGAAATACATCTAAAGAATAAAGATCAAATAACAACAGATGGGAAAGATGATCTTCAAAAAAATTGGAGGATATAGCTATATGTAGTATAGATACAGTATATCCATGTTTCAATATCATCACATTTTTCCTAAAAACTGGAAGTCTGTTGGATGCAGAAAGGTGGCCATTTCATTTCCTCATGTGCCTACCAAAGTGATGTTCCTGTCAAGCAGAGAGGTCAGAGTTCAATAGTCTGGGAAAGAACTGCGTCAAATAATTGAATGGCTCTGGGTGAAGGATCAAAACTCTAGATATGCACATATCCACATCTTTTCTTTCCTTCCTTCTTTCCTTCTTTCCTTCTTTCCTTCTTTCCTTCTTTCCTTCTTTCCTTCTTTCCTTCTTTCCTTCCTTCCTTCCTTCCTTCCTTCCTTCCTTCCTAGAACAGCAATCAGGATATTTTTTAGCAATGTAATGTGTCAAGCATGATTAACCAGATTCACATGTAAAGCATGTATAGCAATAGCTATATTATAGCTCAATTCTATTTAAAGGAATCTTTTCAGGTTGGCAGTTTTGCACATGAGTAAGACTAGATAAGGTTCAACAGGACATTCAGGGATGGGGGTGGGGGTTGCACTTTGCCTTATGCCCATGTAGGAGTTCCAGACTTAGTCCCCATTTGATTCCTCCTCCTGGCTTGGCCAATCTCTCTCCTATAACAAGTAACCTTTCATGAATGTACCTACAAAACTCCGGGAATTGTTTTTGCCATGGGGAAATTCACATTGTAAGATATATTAATCTTCAGTGAGGTTGTTCTTCAGTCTTGCTGTATTTAACCATAAGGAAAACTACCAAGTAGGTGGGAAATAAGCATATGGATGTATAGTTGTGATATTTTCATCTGTAATGTAATCTGTTTGGGAATATGTTGCAAATAATTATTTTCCATATACAGTGCAATGTACTATAATGCATAAGGTAAAGTAATTAAGTGTTTGCATTATAATTAATACTAGTAATATTTTACTAGCAATATGTTTTGGAATGATGTACAGTAGTGCCTCTCAATTCCTACATTGTGGTTGCCAAACCTGGGAATTCTGGTAGTTGCAGTACCAGCATAAATGGAAGGCACTTGGTTGGAGTAGATTGGTATGGCATAAAATGTTAAATGAAATACTGTATATACAGTAAATTCTACAATATTGTCTTAGCAGGTGGCAGCACCTGGGCTCAGAAGCTAAGTAGGGTCAAGTCTGGGTAGTACTTGGATAGGAGACCTCCACAGCATTCTAGATATATAAACTAGGCTGGGATATCAAAATCTCAATGGCAAACCATAGTCATACTGCTGCATGTTTGTGTCCATGAAATCACTAAGAACTGAGCTTGATATGAGGTTACCTTTGTTTTTGTCTGGTAAAATATTGTTTGTAAATTAAGTATGGAAGATAGTAGCAGTTGTAAAATTACTATTATATCCAAAGAATACAAAAACGTTTTTTAAGGAGAAGACAACAACAATGTAGCTAGATTTGGAGATAGTTGTGTGGAATCACAAAGTAGGTAGGCTTGGAAAATCAAATGAAGACTGTCTCTAGTTCACTTTGAAACCTGGCATCTTCATAAACATGACTATATTATCCTAGCAACAATGAGGGACATGGTTTCTCCTGTGATAGGAGAGGAAATTTAAAAAGAAAAATTATTTACTGTGCACTACTCTTCTTTCCTGGTATTTTTATTATATACTTCCCTGGTATTTTGACTTTTTGGGAGGAGGAGTGATTGAATTTATTGTGAAAGATTAAAAAAACACCATAGATACAATATCCAATGAAAAAATAAGAAATTAACACATAGGTGCCATATGCTTATACTAATAAATTAATTAATAAGTAATTTAGTCTGCAATAGCAAATAGCCAGAATCAGATACCAGGTGATTCCTGCATGAAAAGAAATTATAAATATTAAAAATAAACATTCTAAGAAATTATAAACACTATTATGTTACTGAAATAAGAGAATGCGAAGCAATTTTATTTAATTCTTTCTTCCAAGGTCTCTGATGAAAACCTCACTGGTCTTATCCCAGCAATAATAAGCTATGTCGTAATTGATGGTGGCATTTTCATTGATCCCATATTTGGAGATATGCTTGCTACCCCCAATAACTTTACACAGGTATGAAACTAACATATCTTCTTGAAAGCAATTTATATGTACATGTATGCAGGAAGGATAAAAAAACCTTTTCCTACCTGTTTCATTATAAGAATATGGGATGAAGGGAAAGGATCTTCATTTCACTCCAGTCACTTCAATGTAATGAAGAAAAGGATACAGCAAATAACAGATTCCCACATTCAGGCAATTGCAAATTCCCACAAATCCCAAATGCTTGAGGAAGAAGATGATGATGTTTATATTTTTATCTTACTGTTCCTCCTGAAATAATCCATGTGAAGTACAAACAGGAACAAAATAGATACTAAACAATGACAGTACATCAATTTAAATAAAAGTTTGATTATTATGCTATTCTCCAGTGGTTATTTGTCTGTAGAACACTGTCTCAACTGGGTGCTCTCCAGATGATGTAGAGGTCAAATGCCAGAAATCAGAGCAATTGCCATCTGCTGGAAAGAGCTCCAATGAGATGAAAGATTGATTTAGAGAGTCATAGATGAGACCTGTTTATTCGTATAATTTAATGGATTGAACACTTTTATTTTCTTTTTGCTGTCATTGAGATAATTTGTGATCTATCTATTTTAAAAATAGTTATTATAGCAACGCTGTGGTTAATTTACCTCACTATTTGAATTTTATGTTTTCTCCATCTGGATTCTTCTCTTTTTGATCCAACTAAATTACAAAATTCAGTAATTTTGCGAGAAAGTCAACAAAATCTCACCTAAACTTGGAGAAACTAGTTTGGTCAAAAAAGAGCTACATATGTCCTTAAATTGGTGGTGGTAATTTACAGAAATCATTTGGCCCTGTATTGGAAAGGAAATTACCTGATTATTTATATGGTTTATTTGAAAAATGGTGGTAGTGGGTGGTAATGAAATCTTAAAAGAATGTATGTACTAAGAAGTTAGTCAAAATTAGTTTCTTTCTATGCCAGTTCAAGTTAGATTTTTCTATCCATCTCTATCAAACTCTTTAGAGGTAAGATAAAGTTTGCAAATCCAGGACCCCTCTCCCAAAAAAAGGGAAAAAAGATATTTAGCCCAAATGTTACAGATTTGACCTCGATTGCCTCTGTCTTCCTTTTATTCAAAGGTCTATCAGGTCTTGAGGGAAACCTCTGTGAATTATACTCTTCTCCCCTTTATGCTTTAGTCCCAATCTAGGTCAGGTTGTATATAATAAAGCTTGCAACAGAAACAGCTACAATCCTAGAACCTGTTTAATGCAAGCCCTGGTTTGAAATGTTCACAAGATAAAAAAAGCCTGTGAGGGTTGCTACATTGAAAGAAGGCCCATGGGCTCGTGACATATTGGAAGACTCAGAAGGCCCTTGAAAACATTTGACTCGTTCATTTCAGACAGGCCACCCCTTAGTTTTGTCAAAATCTTCCTTTCCTACATCACTTTGGGATTCTGTACTAGATTTTGCTCATGGTTGTGTTCTATATTGAATACTTTTCTTTTTTACTAACTTTTTTTTTAGTTCAGAGTCAAAACTTTTTACTTGTATTACAAATTTTAAAATCATTGTTTGGGTTTTAATTATTCTTAATATTCTGAAATGTTCAGTGGGTCTCAGTTGTTTTATTCATTATTTTATTAATACTATTTTCTGTCAATCCAGGTTGTAGTTACAGTGAATGACATTCCAGCAAATTGTTCTGGCTCATGCACTTTTCAGTATCTCAGGGAAATGACCCCTTTAGTCAATAGCATTGACTATTCAACAGGTAATGCTTCTTCAAATGGATATACTAATATTATCATGAAGGTTTATAAGAATTTTTTTGGTTTCAGGGGGAAAGTGAAGAAGTAGCACAATGGATTTCTAACTTTTTCATGGAACTAATGACTGAATGATAAAGTCTGAACCTTGCTGGTCTTTAGGAAATTAATATATCCAGTCACTGGCCAAACCACTAGTTGAGAAACATGATTGAAGATGACCTCAATGAATGGGGACAAAAAACTTTTTCATGGGGCTCAACAAACTCACAAATCTTGGGTTTTTTGGGGGGAGCTTGCCTGTCCACTATGATTCTAAGCAAATGATGGCTCATTGAAGGCAGAAATATAAAAATATAAAACTATATAACATAATATGTAGCAATGTAAAACAATGTAAAATATAAAATAATATAGCAGAAGACTACTTCAGGGTCAATACAAATATTTAAGTTAGCAAAGTTTGATAAGAACCACAGCAGATTCATCAACTAAAGGCCGTCTTCAAAATGAAGGTCTTTACCAAACTGGAGGAGCTGGATGCAAGGAAGTGAAAAGGCTTTCCTGAAAAGGTGGTTATAGGGACTTGGGCTCAGCCATGAAATGACCCTGCCACTAGTTCTGGTTGTACAGACATCAGTAGATGTTAAGAACAAAGGAAGAGTCAAGAGAGCAGTTAAACTATGCCAGCCTGATTCTAGGCATTTGCAGAGAATACCTTAAATCTGTTACAAATAAAACAATAGAATCTTGTCACATCTCACTTATTAAAACATTTATTACTATGATAGCTTTGGTGGATTACAGTCCATTTAATCAGCTATGAAACTTTATGGCTACTAGTCCTATGCCAGAGACCAGAACTGAGTTAGGTCATTAATAACCTAACAACTTCCCTTGGATCTGCAAGTAACAATAAATACAGATACTATTTTGGATCAAGGAAATGACCTGCAAAACGACCTTTCTCCCAAGATGCTTTTGGAGAATAAGGTTATGACCAACCAAGGAAGACATTAAAACACTAAAACTAATACAAATATGCAAGATCAACTTAGAATCTGCAAGCGCAGTGGTTATAACATCTCAAACAGTTCATTGCCATGACGTACTACAGATTGTTTCATTGCATGCTTTTAATATTTTGCAACAATTCCTGAGGGAGAAATTTCCTGAGAGAGAAATAAGAACACTCATCCCAGTTAAAGACTTTGTTCATGTAAAACAGGTATGGTAGAAATATCAGCCTATGGCTTTTCTCTCTTCTTTCAGAGACTGTAATTCTGACGTCTATAGTTCAGGTGCTCATGATTTTTTCTTGTAAGCCATTTGTTTGGAGATGAAAACTCCAAAATTATATGACAACTAGCAAACTTTTGTGAGGCAGCTTGTTAAGTATAGGAGGATATTACTGGAACCCTGGTGACACAGAGGTTCAATGCAGTATTGCTGGCTAACTCTCCCCAGCCTGGAGTTCAATCCTGACTGGCTTACGGTTGACTCAACCTTCTATCCTTCTGAGGTCTGTAAAATGAGAGTCCAGATTGTTGGGGGCAATAGGCTGACTCTGTAAACCACTCAGAGAGGGCTGTAAAGCACTATGGGACTGTATATAAACTTAAGCACTATCGCTATATTACTGTATTGTATTTTATGTTAATTTTAATGTAACGTAATATCTATATGTATTATATTGGCATAACTTGAAGGAATATGCAATAAATTACCGTAATATGTTATTTTCTTTGAATTTTCAGATGATACTGAACACATAATAGTTCACATTACAGGATCTGGCTTCACTGCAGACCATCAATCATTGCTCATAGAAGCAAACAACCTAACTTGCAAAATCCTAAGTTCAAACCATACTAATGTCTTTTGTCAGATGAATGTATTACCAGTTGGATTGTATAAAGTGACATTATTGGTAAGATCCTTTGGATTTGCAGTCAATGCCAGTGGAGAAAATAGTATCTTCCTGAAGATTACACCTAGATTGACTTCTGTTCAACCTTTAACAGCTTCGGAGATAGGTATGTCTGAATCATACTTATTTTCGATAAGCACATTTACATATATATATATATGTATGCCGGTGTGAGTTGAAAGATGAGCAAATGCATTGAAATGCTAGGACTCTTTGTTTGCTATTCTTTCTAGGAAATTACAGTTGTGGTTCTCAGATATATATAAGACTGTGAAAGAAAAACAAGATAAATCTCTTTGTGTTTGTAACATATTTGTTTTGTGCTCTTTTTATGGTTGTGGATTATATTTGTTTGTACATACTATAGTTTTTTAATTATTTCCTTCCTTCCTTGTACATTTTCAGGAGGACTTACAGTGATTCTATCAGGTTCAGGCTTAGATGGGATAAACACAGTACTCTTTAGTTCTCAATCTTGTCCTATCAATTTCAATGCCAGCAATGCAGTGAAAATGGAATGCAGGCTTCCTCCCAGGGTAAATAACACCTTCAATTATATTGCAAGGCAATAACCATTCAGACTCATTTGTGGTGATTTGATGAATATAAAATCATGTGGGTGTGAGAGAGAGAAAATGTGTGTTTTGTTTATCTTTTTGGAATTATTATTTTTCCTTATGAGAATATAAAATTAGTTACATGTAGGTTTACTTGAATTGTTTATTTGTCTATATGTGTTCTTGTTCATTGTTGCACATGGTGCTGTAATTAGAGATAAAAAAAAATAAAGGGTATAATGGCACAGCTAATACCTGCCTCATTATAAATAAAATTGCCTGATATAACTCATTGATCAGTAACCTGAAAAAAATTAGGATATGTTTAATTAATTGTAATTGGAACAGACAAGGCTGCATAGAGTTCCCTTCATGTTATATTGAATATTATTCTACAAAGGTGCAGTATAGAATACAAACTGCTAATGTCGGGATACAAACATTGTGAGAATTGAATATGTGAAGTTGTCAATTTCAGCATGTTGTCACATATTTCCTTCAGTACTATTTTAATTAGTCCATGGCTGTAATAAAATTTCCACTCTTATTTGGAAGCTCCAAATTCTCTCTTATGCAGTTATAGACAAGCATACAGACTAACTGAACTTCCACTGAGGGCTTTATAATGTTCCAAAACCTGTTCTGGACCTCTGTAATCTCATGCTATGAGTGTTGAGCAGCAGTGTTGAGCTGATTTATTTCTAATTTAGTTGTCATTTATTTATTCAATCAATTTATATATCTCCCCATCTCAACAATGACTCTGGGTGGCAGAACAGAATAAAAAAAAATAACACAAATATTTATACAAAAATTAGATTATACAGCAGCTGAGAAAACAAATTCTCACCCACATAGCCAAAAAATACAGATCCTTCATGCATCTGGAGCATGGCCCAACCACAGGAGCAGGTCTTTAGGCCTTATGAAAGGCCAACAAGGATGCGTCAATCTGATCTTTGGAGGAAGCATAATGGTGGGCACTGTGATAGAAAAGGCTTATATTCTGGGCCTTGCTGCACTGAATACATTAGCCAATAGCATAACTTTCCCATCTTGCCAGACCAGAATGGTTAAATAGAAACAACTGGGAAGAGATGGTCCCATGAGTAATGAGGCTCCAAGGCATGCAAGGCTTTAAAAGTACCAACTAGAACCTTGAATTGAACCTAAAAGCACACTGGCAACCAGCACAGCTCATAAAGTAGTGGCTTTATATGCATCAAATAATCAACTACCCATGCTGCTGCATTCTACACCAGCTGAAAATTTCCAAATGTTCTTCAAGGGAAGTTCCATGTTGAATGCATTGTAGTATTCCAGATGACAGTTCAGAAGGGCATGAGTGACTGTGAGCAGAGGCCCGACTTCAAGGTCAATTCGATCAGATGGGCAACCCTACAAATTTAATAAATCAATGAATAAACAAATGGATTTGTTTATTCAGAAGTATGCAAAGGCCCTCTGAGCCATGGTTGCTACCTGCTCTTCACACTGGATTTACAAGTCCAGGAGGACTTCCAGATTGAGTACTAGGTCTGTCTGAATGGATGGGAGGAGCCAATGATAGGATGCTATTCTTTGAACACTCCCAGGGCATAAGCAGAGCCCTTTGAACCCCAAAGGAACTATTGGTGAAAGAGCAGGCCCCAAGTCTTTCCCAGACTGCAGCAATTGAAAGGAGATGGAAGAAAGAGAAGAGATGACTCCCTGAGCTACTTCTTCCCCATCACTGCAGCAGACTTAATCCTTGGGAGAACAGAACAGAGGAAGCCATCAGGGCTCCTTTTATGTGGTCTAGTCCAGTCTCTTGTTTTCCAAATAATGAAAAGTAGAAATGGAAGATGGCGGGGGAGGTTAGTTGGGGGTAGCAGTGGAGAACAAGATGGTACAGCAGCACTAGTGGCTTCTCACTCCCTCTCTGGCCCAGCTTCTATTCCTTGAAGGCACAGAGCAAGGAATAGGAAAAAGGGAGCCCAGCATCCCCTCTGCCAGTGTCCTCCAAGCTAGCACCTGGGCTGCCTTCAATGGTGTTAACCTTGGCAACTTTAAGACTGGTGGGCATTATCTCCAAGAATTCCCTAGCCAGCCAAATGTAAAGTCTTAAAGGTTGCCAAGGTTGGACACCCCTGCTTTGGTGTTTGCATGTACCTAATCTTTCCTATTAGGCAGGTGGTAGTAAGACCTGACTCACTATTGTTTTTTATGCCCTGAAAGAAGGAGAGCTAAGGTTGGCCACAAACTGTTTTTGAGAGTAGAATGTTGGCAATGTCAGAGTGCCTTGGATAGCAGCTCTAAGAAGCAGAAACAGGTGGAAGATTGATTTCAAAATCTTAGAATAAGATCTAGAAGATTTTTTTTTAATTCTGGGCTTTCACCACATAATCTTGGTGCTCAGTTTACTTTATGGACAACAGACATGTTATCAATCTTTTGTCATTCTTTTTTCCCCTAGAGAGGAGGAGAGGCTACTGTTCATCTAACCGTAATCAATGAACATGAATCCACTGTCTTTGCCAATGCTTTTACATATGACTCTTCTCTAAATCCGTGCATTGTGTCAATGAACAGAAATAAAAGTGGCATAACAGGTAAAAGGGAAAGAAAAGTTTTTTGTTCTTTCCTTCTATTCTTATTTGATTTTTCCAATATTTATATCTTTCAGTGTATCATTTGAAAGTGTTTTGCATATTTAGGCAATAAAGTAGTTAAAATGTAGTGCTTCAGAATAAAAAAAAATCACAACTATTCTATTCACTAGGTATCATGTTGGGTGGGCAGGATACCCATAAGGATTCTCTCATTAATATCTCAAATGCACCCTTTTCAGCATTTTCCTTTCAACTAAACCTAGGCAAAAAAAATTCTGCTTGCTTAGTACATTCCCAGCTGTTAGTCATGTTTCCAATTGGCAGATTTGCTTAGGCACATCATTGAATGAAAAAGGTTGAGAGATCCAGGAGGCTATCTAATATCCAATTATACCTGTCAAGACTGCAAGTGCAAACAGGAGTGATGACTGTCAATGTAAAGAAAATCCCGTATTATCCTTGAATACTTTCCGAGTGCAATGTATAACTTGCATATTGGTAGAATGAAAGAATTGAGACATAACAGCCACTGAGATTTGTTGCAGGATTTTTTATCAAGAGCACTTGCATTTGACTGCCAGGTGTTGAGGCTAAATTGTCAGATAGTTTTTGCTTCAATGTCCTTCTTATCACCTTCCCCTTGTCTTACAGAACTGCATTTTTGGAGATAATAAGCAGAACCAAATGGGTTTCTCTGAAGACAGTTTTATTTCAGGCAAAGTTTTAAAACATGAACATATTGTCAACCTTTCAATGTGGAAATAAAACAAGATATGGACATCTGGGTTTGTGTCACTAGCTATAACAAAAAAGTATTGTCTACTTTTTTTTCTTCATTGCAGGAGGTCAGCTGCTTGCGATAGGTATTTCTTCATTTTCCAATTATACTCCATTTGATGTGAAGGTCAAAATTGGGGACACTGCAGTTCAAATTCAAACAGTAGCAGATCATGGAATCAGTTTATTGCTGCCTTCTCTTGCAGAAGGATTGCACAGACTTTCAATATTCCTTCATCATCTTCCACTCAACACGAGTGGGTAAGAGGCTCTGATTTTTCATGGATAAAATTTGCACCATAATAGAATTTTAAAAGAAATAATGAGATAAGCAAGAATGGAACCAGATGCCTATCTGTCAGCATGTGTTGACAAGATGGATCTGTGATTATCTTGGGCAACACCAAAAGTTCTATAAATAACGTTCTCTTGATTAGATTATTATGAAATGTTCAATATTGTATTTGCAGTTTCATTTATTTGCCCTTCTGAAAACTGCACACAGTAGGATGTTGCTCTCCTTTTAAAAAAAATGGAGAAGTAAATGTATCCCTATGCCATCCATATGGTAAACTTGTAAGATTCGTTTTTCTCATCATGCACATGTATACATCCGAATTAGACTGTGTTGTTTCTCTGTGTCATATAATATATGTGGATATATGCATAATTCTGTATTTATTTATTTATTTATTTTTGTCATATTTATGTAGTGTATATTGGAGGTATATGGGAGCTGTATGCCAAAAAAAATCATTTTGATGTATGCTGATTAGTGTACATTCAAAATGACAATAAAGTTATTCTATTCTATTCTATTCTATTCTATTCTATTCTATTCTATTCTATTCTATTCTATTCTATTCTATTCTTTGAAAACAGTGCACCTAAGATCTTCTGGTAGGCTAGCTTGAGAAGCTGGAAGGAAAATAGATTTCTTCCAGTCAGCTGGGGATCACATGCAATTGAGCAGAGGGGTAGGTAGGACTTTTGGTGTATGTTCAAGAATATACGCATTCTGTACCTACAGCATCATGACCAAACCCAAAACTGAATGTCTTGCAAATTACATCTGCCATTTCCATTGAGGCAAGTGACATTTGAGTTAATTAAGGATGGAATTAAAACTCTTTGCAGTTGGTGGAAAAAACAAAAAACAAAACCATGTTCACTTGACAGTAAAATTTTTATTTATTTTCCAGACTGGAGCCATTAATCCAGTATGTTACAGAGATCTTCAGAATAGAACCATGTTGTGGCTCCTTCCTAGGTAAATAAAATCATTGCTTTGTACGTATTTAAGAAAAGACTTGGAATGACTGAGAAGAGACTCTGGAAAATATGAATACATGTTGAGCAGATCACATTTAATGGATGATGCCTGCAGTCTATTTTATGAGAGAGATCAAATGGTCCAATACTTACATTTGTATCCAGTCTGTTTTTTCCAATCCCTCCAACTACCTAAGGGATGAATAGAATATATCACCTTTGCACTGAAAAATCTTAAGCCAGACCATTTGGTTCCTATTTTGTAATTAATTTTTTAGAATATGGTTTCCTATCCTCAACTCCCATTTTCCAGTTTTGCTTCCAATTTTTCCTCTTTCCCACCCTTTCTGACATTACCATTAGTGAGTTCATGGGGACTAATTATTTTAGCAAAACTAATAGGAATGGAGGATGGAATTAAATCTTATGTCCAGAAAACAAAATAGTTTTTCTGGCTTTCCCTAAAGAGTAAATGGCTTCCATCTCTCTTAGGTGCAAGGAAAGCAAAGAGATGCATCCTACACCTAATGTCAGGATAGAGGAAAGAAATACTTTCCAAGGCTGTGTAATTTCTACCCTTAACCTTTTCCACTCAGAGCAGTAATGCATAGGCTGGGCCTAGTAGCTTATTTGGTATAAGTGCTGATTCCCCCCCCCCTCAGTTGGTTGTGGGCAAATTGTCTATGGGTTATTAGGGAGAATTTGGGTTACCCAGCAAATAAATAAGGCACCAAAGGGTGAAGGACCTGAGACCCAATCTATTTCACATTACCATATAATTAGTGAAATTGGTTGAACTTGATTTTATTCTTTATAGCAATAGCACTTAGATTTATATACCGCTTCACAGTGCTTTACAGCCCTCTCTAAGCAGTTTACAGAGTCAGCATAATTGCCCCCAACAATCTGGGTCTTCATTTTACTGACCTCAGAAGGATGGAAGCCTGAGTCAGCCTTGAGCCATTCAGGATTGAACCCCTGGCAGTGGGCAGAGTCAGACTGCAATACTGCATTCTAATCACTGCACCACCACTGCTCTTTATATTAAGGTTTTGTTTATAACTTATTTATATCAGTGTATTGTAGTAAATTGACAAAGTCTCAGAACAATAAACCACAAATATAGAATTTAAAATACAGAAACACCAATAAAACAAATAAAGAATTTTAAATACTGGAAAAAACAAAACCCTGAAACAATTAACATCCCAAGCTTCTGTGTTGCCTTATTGGACATCCTATTCTGTATTAAATATTAATACAATAGAAATATAATTTTTCAAATTATATTAATTTTGAAAAAAGTTAATATTCACTAACATTTTTATCTGTTTCCTAGGTGGAACATTGCTCACCATTTCTGGAATAGGTTTTAGCTACAGCCCAGCCTTGGTCTTAGTCCTGATTGATTTTCAACCCTGTACTATAATCAGTCTAACTGAAGATAAAATTCTATGTCGGACTCCACCACCCACTCAGCCATCTAATACCATTCTCAAAACTCTTTTGGCAGATATAGAGGTGTACATAGGCAACCGGTCATTGGTAGACCCATTTCAAATGAAAATCTTCAAGAATTACACTTTTCTTTACAACATGTCTTTAACTCCAAATATCATGAACATTGAAATAGAATTATTGAACAATAGTCTGCGCCTAGGCATAAAAGGAGTCAATGTAACAAATTCAGTGGCTATCCTGGCACAGGCGGAATGTCAACTTGAGGTACAGAAGATCAACCACTCTATAACTTGGTCTCAATGTTCCTTACCTCTAAGTGTTCTAGAACCAGGGCACTATGTTATGAGTGTTCTCCAGAAGCAAATGGGCTTTGCCAACATACCAGCTGAGATGCAGCATTTTACAGTATACCCACAGATAAAGACTATCTTTCCATCTCGTGGCTCAGTGTGTGGTGGGCAGCTTCTCACAATATCTGGCCATTTTCTCAAATCTTGGACAAATTCTACTTGGGTAAATCTGACAGGCAACTTGTCTTGTGAGGTCCAGAGCTCAAGTGAAGACAGTATAATCTGTGCACTTTTTTCAAGTGATCCTCTTTTGGATGATCAGCAGTTTCCTGATGTACACCAAGCTCTTAATATCACAGTGAAAGTCAATGGAATGTATGGCCGTTGCCTAGGCGACTGCTCGTTCCATCTTCTTGCAAACAACACTCTTATTATTGATGCTGTCACTGTGAGGTTTGCTGGGATCTTCATTTACTTGTTAATCAGAATTCAGAAATTAGTTTGGTCAGTGGATGAAATCCTTATAGAGGTAGATGGACATCTCCCTTGCAATATAACTTCTTTGAACAAAACCAGTATTGAATGTCAGATGCACAGCCTTGATGCAAAAGAACATAGCATTTCAATATTGAGCAGAGGCTGGGGTGCAGCCTGCTTGAGACAGAAAGACTCCAATATTTTCAGAGTTACTCCTGAGGTGCTCCATCTTTATCCCCAGAATTTCAGTGTCAATGGCAGAGGCCTCCTCACCTTAGAAGGTGCAGCACTTCAAGGCAGGAGCAGCACTACAGTTCTCATAGGAAATCAGAAGTGTCTCCTCACCAAAGTCACATATTGGGCCCTTAAGTGCCTTGTGCCTTCAGGCAAAGGGACTGCAATTGTGGGACTCGACATAGACAATATGTCATATCCTGCTGGGGAAATAAGCTACAGTGAAGAATTCACCCCAGTTTTCCTCTCCCTTCTGCCTTCCACAGGCCAGTTTCTGACAATAATGGTTTCAAAAGTTAGGCAAACGGAAGACATGTATGTTTTTGTTGGAGGCTCTTCCTGCACCAATGTTACTAGCAATGGTACCAGTTTGCAATGTGTGCTTCCTCAGCTTCCCACTGGAAAACATAATGTGACCGGTGGAATTGTGCAGAGAGGTTGGGCTTCCTCAAGTTTGGTATTCACTTCAGTCCTGACAGTTATCACAATGGAAAACAGCCATGGTAAGTATGTGGATGCTTCTGGGGAGCAGAAGTCTGTAATCTCATTGAATTGATCTGAGAAGCAGACCTGGGGAGCTATAGCAGCAAACTTAAAATTTCAGAATTATATTGGACTGGAGTCTTGTTGTTTTTGTGAAATAACTTGCTATTTCTTCTAGATTAGAATTTTTCCTCAAAGTGATAAACATATGGTTTTTCTTGCTAGTCATAGATTGTTTTCTTTTATCACATACATCATGCTTATATTTTATAATAATAATAATAATAATAATAATAATAATAATAATAATAATAATAATAATAATAATAATAATAATAATAATAATAATAATAAAGTTGGAAGGGACCTTGGAGGTCATCGAATCCAACCCCCTGCTCAGGCAGGAAACCCTACACCATTTCAGACAAATGGCTGTCCAGTCTCTTCTTAAAAACTTCCAGTGTTGGAGCATTCACCGCTTATGGAGGCAGGCTGTTCCATTGGTTAATTGTTCTAACTGTCAGGAAGTTTCTCCTTAGTTCTAAGTTGCTTCTCTCCTTGATCAGTTTCCATCCGTTGCTTCTCGTCCTGCCTTCAGGCGCCTTGGAGAATAGCTTGACTCCCTCTTCTTTGTGGCAGCCCCTGAGATATTGGAACACTGCTATCATGTCCCCCCTCGTCCTTCTCTTCGTNCATCGTGGTGACCAAAACTGGATGCAGTATTTCAAGTGTGGCCTTACTAAGGCATTGTAAAGTGGTATTAATACTTCACGTGATCTTGATTCTATCCCTCTGTTAATGCAGCCCAGCACTGTGTTGGCTTTTTTGGCAGCTGCAGCACACTGCTGGCTCATATTTAAGTGATTGTCCACTAGGACTCCGAGATCCTCTCACAATTACTACTATTGAGCAAGGTACCCCCTATACTATACCTGTACATTTGGTTTTTCTTGCCTAAATGTAGAACCTTATGACAATCTGTTATCCTGCCACAAAACATAACAACCTTTTTTGTTTGATGTTCAGAAAACACTTGTGATATCACATTTTTTAATAGCAGAAATGCTTCACCACCTTAGTTCCAAAATCCCATTAGTAGCTTTGAGACAAAGTCCAAGTATCATAGCTGACTTTTACCACCTTATATTGACTTTCTTTAGTCATTCTACGTTTGGAGACATACTTCATGAAAATAGATGGCCAGCAAGACCATGTGTTAATTGTCAAATGAAGGGTATTACAAGGTGTTAAGTAGATCACATTAAAAGATAGTAGTGGGAATCTAACAGGTTATTAATAATCACCTTGTATGCTAGAGTTTAAATTTGTTGCTATCCATCTTAGAATTTATGTGTTGTGTTGTCTGGAGTGATAAAACAGGGATGGGTAATCAGAGACTCTCAGAACACTATAAGCTCCTCTACTTTTTTTTGCTCCCAAAACCTCTCAAAATCCTACTTCTACAGAATGATTTTTGATAGCCTACTTAATTTGTATACAAATTAAAATTGAAAGTAGACATGCTAAGCCTCTCGTTTGAGTGAGTTTTGGAAAGGCTCAAAAACATTTCCAAAAGCAACCCCTACCAAGAAAATAGATTTTCTCCTGCTCCATTCCAAGACCACAATAAAAGAAAATAAATAGAAAAGAACAAATGAAAATTGCTTGTAAGGTTTTACTTTTCATGCTTATATGCCGTCTTATTTGTATATTATATTACTTTCCTTAAAGATTCATGAAAGAACCAAGGAGACTCATTGTCTTTATTTATTATTGACTGTCTTCCAGAACATAGTATTGCATTTCTAAAGTGTTATGGGAAGCTGCGGATGACAAATTTCAGCAATAGCAAATTGTGAAATGCTTTGCACATTATTTCTTTTTCAAGGCAATCTTGATGGAGGAGAACTATATATACATGGAAATGGATTTTCTCCAGGAAATACCTCAGTTTCCATTTGTGGTTCTCCTTGTGAAATGCTGAATGTGACCACCACAACTGATCTGAGCTGCTTAACCGGGCCCTTGAACGGTCAGTGGAATGACTGAGATGTGTTAATTGATAGAGAAAGAAAATATGTTGACTGCGCTGCCAACTGCTTCTAACTGCTATGGGTACAAAAGATTAGTGTGAATCTCTTGCTGCCATTTTAAATATAATAAAAGAAACTGGTAAGAAATTAGGGATTGTCCTTCAATATGAACCTGAAAGAATGTGGCACATATCCATGAAAAATCTTATAGGGGATAATTTAGAATAAACTGATCTTGATTTCTATTACATCACATGCTCATATATTGACTCTTAAGCCTGTTTCATCCTCTTTCTGTGCAATTTGTTTCTTGGAAAGAAAACCCTAACATGCAAATGTTTTTAATGGTTTTTAAAAGAGTTCACACGTTTTTTTAAAAGTGCATGAGGAAGTCAGAACTTCTCTTCTCTTCTCTTCTCTTCTCTTCTCTTCTCTTCTCTTCTCTTCTCTTCTCTTCTCTTCTCTTCTCTTCTCTTCTCTTCTCTTCTCTTCTCTTCTCTTCTCTTCTCTTCTCTTCTCTTCTCTGTAAAATCTAGAAAATGTGACACTGAACACACTGGATGAAAAATGTCCTAGAACTTGCCATGAGTTGTTACTCTTTTCTGTTCTGCCAAAATTATGATAAGGCAACTACCTATCTTTCTAAAGCAACCATAATCTGTCTTTACAAATATCTTCTTCCTGAAAAGTTAAAATCAGCAGCCAAAGTTGTAGAATTGTAGGTTTATTGTACATCGGTATGTTTCTTTATCATTATATGTAAAGTTGCTTTGTTATTTTTCTGTTGACAAGTCAGAGTAATAAATGTACTCTGATGAGAGAAACAAACTAGAGTAACTGATTCTCATACAATCTAAAGAAACCAGGGAGACCTCCATTGGCTAGAGAGAGAGAGAGACATTAGGCATAATCAATTAGCTGACTATATTTGTTCCTAAAAAAAGAAACAGAAGGGGAGAGAATATTTCAAGTGCTAGTAGGAAATAATTTATTGTACAGAAGGCTGCTGTCTTTTAGAAACTTATTTTATAAAGGGTGCTACAAAACCAGTTTAACCTTGTAAAAACATCCACATCTAAAATGAGATAAGGTAAGGTCAACATTCAGCACAATTTGTTTTAATAATAAACAATAAATTAATATTTTATAAGTTTATTTTATCTCTAATTTACTGAAATAATAAACATGTCAAATAATCTGGAGTTAATAATAAGAACAATCTTCACTTTCAGGGGAAAAAAAGGTAAGTTAGTGTAAATTTAAGTTTTCAAAATATTTCCTTTGCTGTCTTTGCTTATCAGCTTTTCCTTTATTGGTTTACATTCTCTTATAAAACAAGTGAACTCACAATTTTTTAATATATTTCTGAATTACTGTTCTCTGCCAACATTCCCACAATGTTTTGATATTTTACATATCTTTTTTGTGGTAAATAATTTAGGAAACATCCATTTTAAACTATACAAAAATAAATTTTCTAAGCATCAGAGTAAAATGAGTTCAGCTAAGTTATGAAATATACAAAAAACATTGCATTGAATTTCCCAATTGGATTACATTCATTCATAAGAAATGTAGTTGTTAGTTCTTGCAATATTTTAAACTGCCATTAGATGTCAGTAAATGAACATTGATTACTATTACTGATATTATACTGAGAGTTTTCATTATTTTTATTATATGTGTTGTGCAGTTGCTTCAAACCACATACTGATTACTTTTGCTAGTAGGAGAAGACAGAACTTGAGAAATAGCCTGCAAATAAAAGTTTGAGTAACCGAAGAAATATCTGAGGTTTTTAGTTTACAATAAACCAGCTGAGCTAAATCAAAGGCAGGCTGAGAGGAATAGTCAACATTGGTTATGTTATGAACCCAAGGAAGAATGTCAAGAATAGGCAAAATCCTTACATCACTTTTTCCCCCACAGTGAAGGCTAGAGTGAGAAAATCAAAATATTTTTAAAGAACAGAAAATATTCTGAGGTCTAGGATTAGGTCTGAGTTCTGCATTTCTCTGAGAAGACACATGATGATGGTGGCTCCATGGACTGAAAAAAGATGCTTGTTCATACAATAAGCAATACTGCATGTTGTAAGAAACGGCTCATCCTGTCTCAGATTTGTGTCAATTTGGCATCTGTTTATTGCACTGTAATACTGGAATAGTTAATAGGCAAGGACAATTGCTGACATAATCTCATCTTCCTCTTGCTGTTTTTTTCAAATAGCAAAAAAGCATTTTGTCTAGGCTTCAGACTAGCAGAGTTATAAATGGCCTGAAGAGTCAGGAAGAGCTCATCTGTTATTCTACGGCTAGTTTTATTCCTCAGAATATGAAGCCTTGCTGCCTTCTTCCTGAAGTGCATCAGAGATGATAACAGGATGGTTATTAATGTCATTAAAGTAGGATATGGAAGCCTTGTTTAAATAGGGAAAAACAGCTAAAACACAAAATTGTTGAAGTTTATGAAGAATGAAGAATTTTAAGGACATAATAAGAGATATAAGAAGAGGTTTCTGAAATCTATTGTTAGAAAGATTAAAAAGGAAGAAATTTTAGGAGATCAAGAGATCAAGAGAAAGAGAAAGAAAGAAACACTTAACAAGGATAGGAGGTGATAGAAAAGCTTGAATGGATACTTTGCATCACCTTCATTGCAGAAAAAAAAATGGGTCAATCTGAGTTGATCGTTTCAGAAGGGGAAGCTGAGAAGCTGAGAAAAGGAGTGATGATAAAAAATGGAGGGCATCGTTCCAATAGATAATGCTAAAAATCCTAGAAAAATCAGGAAATAAAGACAATGAGCACCTTGCAGTTCAGATATTCAGAATAAATTTCTAGAATCAAATTCCTTCAGTTCTATATATCCCTTTTATAGTTGGTTCCAGATATTTTTTTTCTGTAGAACTCTGAAAAATCCAAAAAGAAAGGTACTGAAATCTCCATGTCTTTTCTTTCTTCCACTGTGTGACACGGAAAAGAACAGAAGTAGAATCTTTAGCTCCAGATTGACCTTTTCAATTGGCAGATTTAGTAACTGATTTAAGATGCTGCTATTGTCCTTTAAGAATTTTACAGAGGTTGTGAGTTTTTTCCCCTCTCTTTTCCACAGTCAACATTTGTTAGGGTATTATATAAAATTACATTCAGTTAGTTCCTCCTTTTAGTTCAACTTACAGTGCAACTATGGGTGTATGTATGCATACACACATACATGTAACTTGCACTGAGTTGAGTGGAATTTATTTTTAAGAAAAAGAGTTCAGCTGGAGAACCCATAACTTTCCAGATGTTGCTGATCCAAAATTCTCAATCAATGTTACCAGTGCTGAGGAATCCTGGAGATTGTACCACCACAACTCTGGAGTGCCAAGTTTCCTTCATTTATAATATAAGACAATAGTCTTGGGAGCTTTGTAGTTATCTCATTTCCATAATAGTTTTATTTGTGTTTAAATAGATACTTCCACAGCCATGCAGAGTAGTGGGGAGAGTAAGATCTAAACCAGGGGTCCCCAACCCCCGGTACGTGGACCGGCACCAAGCCACGGCATGCCAGAAACTGGGCCATGCAAACAAGCGAAGCCCCAGCCGTGGGATGCAGGCAGTACATGAAACCACACCCCCTCCGGTCCACGGAAAAACCTTTCTTCACAGAACCTTAATTTTTTTTTCCTGCATTACATATAGGCAAATCTTTGGATTAACTCTGAAAATATTGATATTAATTGTAGATTGTTGGATATTTTTTTTTAAAAAAAAACACCTAACAAATTTTAGTCTGAACTTGACTTTTTATTTTATTTTATTTTATCACTTTATACAAGATTCCATGGACACAGCTACATTCTTAAGGTGATTGGGGAGGAGGAGCTATTTTTATAAAAGTGATATTTGGGGGGTAGGAAAGAAACACACACAAAAACATATACATGCAGTATTTACATACAGTATATATATTTCCATGGTGGTTTATAATGACAGAGTATAATGAAACATTAACTTTGACTGATACAGTGGTATTCATAACAAAATCACAGGTTTTAATATTAATATCATGAGTTAACTGACAGCAGTGTTTACTTAGATCACCTCTATATTGATATTTGCATAACTCCAGGATCATCTCTGTATTCCAGTGATCTCAAAGTGTTGTCCCTGTTGGGCCCTGAGCCATTTATTTTCAGCTCAGCCTATGTTTTGTTGTGAAAGTCCAGGTATAAAAGAAATTTGGATTATATTAAAATGAAAGCAACTGTATATTAAGGATTAACTTTATACATTATATACTTTTTACAATGCCCACAAAAAGAGATACAAAGGAAAGGTGAGAGCCTCATCAACTTAATGTCAAAGTCTTCTTGGAAGCCTTTGGGAAAAAAATGCTTTTCAACTGACAAGCTCTGAATGAAAATTTAAATAAAAGATTTGATGATTTAACAACAGTCATAAATCAACCTAAGGACGATACTTAGATACAGATAACAGCAGGTAAATCAGACTTGCAATTGGGTGGATTGGAAGTCAATTTGTTGCTGAGAGAATGGAAAGCGAAGAAGCTTTGCTTGAGAATTGCAGGCTCTTTGGAGAAGGCTGAAAGGGGCATGAATTTAAAAGACTTAGAGATAGGCAGCATGGATCAGTGATGAATTGAACTTTCTTAAGAAAGCTGATGGAGATTGTGAAATATAGATTTATTATATTCAATCAAAAGACAACTGTTAAGAGATGTTGTGGTTCAACTTGCACAAAAAACTTCTGAACAACAAATGCTGCAGAGATATTCACAACAAAGAACTATGATTTTGGAGAATAAAATGCAATTATTGGGAAAGATCCCAATTATAGTTTTAAGGAAAAACTTTATTATTAAGAATCAATCAAAGATATTTAATCCTGGACAGATGAGAGAAAATGACTGCAGTGGTTTATGGTAGATTAGAAGCCATTGGGGACTTTCTGTGTGTGAAATACAATAATAGATTGTTAACAAAGGCCTTTAAAATTTAGTTTTGTTGTTGGATTTACCTGTTAACTGGTTTTTTTTAAAACAGTAAATAGATGGTAAGTCAAATTGCCTGGGCAAATAGAGCTGTAGAAGTTTATAAATTGTAAAGCTTTTTTTTTTTTGGCAAAGGTAATTTTTAAAAATATACTATATATATATCAGTATTCAGCTGGGGGGACAATATATGTATATATTTTAATGCATATTTTGTCTTATATAGTTTTTGCTTTGTTGTTATTTCCCTTTTTTCTGTTGAAGTTTGTGTTTTAACTTTGGAAATACAATAAACATTTTACCGAGTCTCAATAACTGCTGAAAACTAAGGGTGGCAGTGAAAGAGTTAAGGGCATGATAACCCAGGGCAAAAAATGTGGTTCTCTCCTTTGATGCCCTAAGCATTGTGCTTATTTTGCTTAATGTTCAATCCAGGACTGGTCAGTGTGTAAAATACAGTAGTTCAATTGGGATAGACAGTTTTAGAAGTGGCCTTCTTGTGCCTTTCAGCAACATCATAGCATGAAATTAAATGACACTGCTGTTGCAAATAATCAACAGGGGAACTGGGAAAAGGAGACTTCCTTCTATATTTCTCTAATTCTTGATGTCCTCTCATCCCCCAACCCCCATTTTTCAGCATCTCTAGCGGTTCTCTGTACTATGACCTATCCTGCAGAAGAGAATGGCGAAGACTGCAAAGCAGCTGGTGCAGCACTGATCCAGTGTGACATTCAAATCAAAGCCAATGCTGATGTTGTTACAGCAGCCACCCCATTCCTATTCTTTTGTGATGATTTGGCTTATTCCTCTTTAAGATCTAACAAGACCTCTATCAACTCATCCCATGTCCATTTTTTTGGCCTCCTTCTCAGGTTAGATATAGCTTTTTTTTACTCTAGCTGGGATCTTACACATTTCTTTCAAAATATATAGTGCCCAGTCCAAAGCAAAATCTATGGAATGCTGCAGCAGGAAAAAGATTAGGGATTATGACATACAGATATATAAAAAAAACTATCTCAGTTATGTTGATTTACTGCAGGGGTGTCAAACTGCTAGACCACGGGCTGGACGCGTCATCTGGAAGCTGCGCTGACCCCATTGCCGGCAATGGCAAAACCGCCCCGAAACGTTGCGTGACGTCACGTGACGTCGCGAGTTTGACATGTCTGATTTACTGCATAAAAATGCAATATCAGCAATTCTATGAAGCATTGATCTAGCTAATGTTGGCAAGCAGATTCATTGTAGATTTAAGGCAGAGTTAGACAACCAGTGGCCCTTCAAACGTTGGACTTCAATTCTCAAGATACTCCATCACTGCTAGGCAGTCATGGCAACAAATCACTGTCCCACCTGAATAACTAGGTGTCAGTTCCTTAATGGTGTACATTGGCCTGATGTTTAGGGAAGTGGCTACATTACTGAAGGTTATCACCTTTCAGCTTGCAATTGTGCAACACTTCTCTATTTCGAATTGCAATCTGATATACAATAATTAAGGTGTACCTGGCATCTCCTGTGTAGTAAGCTCTGGTCTGTGCTTTCTGCCATGCTGAAATCTTATTATTGATACTTTTTTTGCAATTTTTCTACAATTTCCAAAATTGTCTACACACACTCCACCCTTGCCCCCAATGAATTTGTTTATAAGCATATCTAACTTGATTGGGATTAACGTGTTAGTAAAAAAGAAAAAGGGATGGGTTGTATTAGGTAGCAAAGGATGTCTTGTCTTGATATCTGTAATAATTTGGGTAGCCAGGATACAGGCCAGATTTTTAGTACATTTCCTGCTAATTCCTGGGGTGTTAAGATTTTAAAAAGAGTAGCAAAGAAGTGAGAATATAACAGTCCTATGGCCAGCTTGCAGAGTGATTTAATAAACAGTTTTATTAGCTCCTCTGATGACTGAGACAATAATTATTGCTGAAGGCAATCATGCAAGTATTCTCTCTCTCTCTCTTTTTTTTTTTTTGCAGATACAAACATGGCTTGTGGGGATGGGGATTCATCTTTTCATAGTGACATCTTAAGTCACAGGAGTAAAAAGAAGTTGGCAAGTCTAATGAGGAATTGTGCTGCTTGTTTTCGGTGATGATAGGAAAGGCCAAACTTTCAGCACCGAAGTTCTAACTGCCTTTCACACAGTCTTAAGGATTAGTAAACCTGAAATTTGTTAAGGCATTTGGAACGCATACTAATCATTGTTCAGTATATAGACGTAGATATTAGAATCTTAAACGCTCACTGCCCTAGCAGGCAGCTGTCAACAAGCAGAGCTAATTAAGAATGACCCTTTATTTGTTTTCCCCCTGATAATTTTGAGTATCTCTCACTCCATCTACCACTTCCTAATGTGAACAGAGACTGTACAGAAAGGGGCCCCACTAAACTAACTGGCACATATATCGAATCTGCTTAGCCTGGGCTGTTAAGTAAGTTTAATTAATTTACTAAGTTAATGTTCCAGTGCTAGCATGAAAGCATCATTGCTATCAGCTGGGTAGCAGGAATTGGAACCCTAAATGAGCTCATTTTTTCACAGTTGGAATTAGGGACCAGTTAGCCAGTTATATGGTTTTCCAATTTCTGCACTTGCCCTAAGGGAGTTGCAAGTTATTCATTCCCCGGGATTAAGTGTGAGTAAGAAAAAAGAGCTACTTGGGATTTACTTCCATCTTTGACTCAAGCAGTGTCTATTCTCTTTCATTTTCTGCCCTAGAAGTGAATGTGTATGTGTGTCATTTTGAGAGGCTGGCAAGATAGCGTCTCTAAGAAATGTTTCCTATGTGTATTTTTTGTTGGAAAGGTTTGCAGATAAAGGTGTATGTGTGTGTGTGGGGGGGGGAAGCAAAACAAATAAACAATAAAAGAATGGAAACAAAATTACAGAAATTTGCAAAGTTTGACAAATGGTGGTCTGGAGTTGCCACAAGCTAATGGCTTGCGATGATTAATAAGAGTAAAAATAATTGCATTTCATTAAGATTGATGACACCCCATTTAACCTCCCTTCTCGTTTCAGCCCTAAAGTGGAAAGAGATGAAGTTCTCATCTATAATAGCTCCTGTAACATTACCATGGAAACTGAGGCAGAGATGGAGTGTGAGGGACCTAATCAGCCAATTACCGCCAAGATTACTGAGATATGGAAAAACTGGGGCCAGAACACTCAGGTATAATCAAATCTTTTTTATAGACTGATTCAAACAGCTTAAAATTAAATTTGTGATATTGTGTACATTTAAGTGAAAAAAAAAAACTTAGGCCAGGCAGAGGCAATATATAATTTTAAATGCTTTCCAACTGAATAGCAGATCTAATGCACAGCAAAGGAACTAATTCTTAACTATGGTTAACCATGCTTTAATAAATATGAATGAGACCTGATGTATTTAATTGCTTTCTGTTGTCTCTTTATTTTTACAATCTCCTTTCTTATAAATGATGCTTCTTCCTGCCTCTGTTGCTGAAATCAGAGATCTCAATCACAGTTTTTTTTCCTGAGTTATTATGGTATCTACTCATGCTCTTGAGGCAATGGGCTATTAGCTAGTTGAAACAGGAAGATGATAAGCTTTATTGGAATATGGACTAGCAGTTGGATACTTCTTGCATATTGCCAGAGATTTTTTTTTTTTTTTTTTTAAATCATGTTGCCTCTTTGGTCCTTATGGAAGAATTAAAATAATTAAAATAACTATTTCTGATTTGTGTGTCATTATTTTGAATAACATGGAGTTAATCAATTGATGTGTCATTCCTGCATACCATTAATATCTGTAAGAAATATAAATATTGCTCACACTTCTCTGTCTTTCCTCCCTTTGGTCCATATTTGGACTGCTGTAGGAATTCTATGTGTACACATATACATATTCTGTAACATACAAGTAATTTTTTTAAAAAAGATTCACTTTTGTCCAAAACACCTGGTAGTTTCAGTGCCATTCAGACAAGTTCAGTGCAAAAGACAAGAATTCATGCAGATGGTATATTTATGTCTATTGGATGTATTTAAATTATAATAAGTATAATTAATACCCAATGAAGTCCTTCTTTTTTCTCAGTTCAGCCTGTGTATACACTACTTATGCTTTCCTCAATTGGGAGACATGTAATCTGCCAAGAGTCATTGCACTGCAGTGCGTAACAAATTGAATAAGTAAATAAAGGTAAACAGAAACATTTTTAGTGTAAATGTGGGTAGATGGGGAAAATGACAAGAAAATCTGCTTGCATAGTTTTTTGTTTGAGTAGATTTATTTTTCTCATGGAGGCAGCTCATGAACTTAGTCTTTTTATTACAGAATCCATTGCAGTTTAGCAGTAATTCCTTTTACCTTTTATCTTCTGGAAACGATAGCTAGAAAATGGTTCCAGGGTTAGGAGATGAGAAAATATTCTGAGAATGATCCTTTAAAATTAAAACATTATTTAAATAAATGAATTTGGGGAAATGATAGGAGAATAAAACTTTAACTTGGCACAGGGACTGTAAGTTGGTCCTTTTTACATAGAGCCTGTGGGAGACATTTAATTAGCATCAGTCATACCAAGAATGAATGAATATAGAATTTGATTTCTTTACATTTTCCTGGCTATAGATAGGTCTTGATCTGGCCATGTGCTACTTATTGTCATTCCTCTCTCTAATTAATATTGTGAGAAGGGAAACCTGGGACAGCCAAACATCAATTTTTTGATAGTTTTGATCTCTCATCTTAGCGTTACTATAAATTTTCCTGAGGTCCTGGAAATGAATTCAGAATGAAAGACAAGGCAGATGGGATGGACTTTTTAGTGGGGCAGGGGATGTCAACTTTTCTTCACAAACTTACTTAATTAAGTAAGAAGGGTCCATTTAGTACATAGGCCATCAAGTCCAAACTCCTGCCCTCTGTAGGAACATAAGAAAAAGGATTCATGACTGACAGATGTCCTTCCTTTGCTTGATCACACTCAATGAATGGGAGCTCACTGCCTCTCTGAGGGATTAGTTCCAGTGTTCTAGTTTAAGTGACTTTACTTTTAAAAGTCCCCCCATCCAATAGTATTCAACTGGTTTCCATCTTCCCATCTTTCGGATTAAGGTCTGAAATGAGGGAGGTTCTGAGATAACCACCTAGCAGCTTTTGCCCAAGTAAACAATCAAGATGTCTATTTGCTATTGTATCTGAGAAGTCACACCACGCTTGGGGGCAAGAGTGCAATCAAGAGTTCCATTTCTATTTACCACAAAAGAGTCTGGGCAGCATTAAATAGATGGGGCTGCTCTTACCGGTACTTATTTGTGTTGCGCTGTTGATGTGAATGATTTAGGAAAGAAATATTTGTGAAGAAGATAATTAAACTGTAAGGTTGTGTAGCTGTCTTCACAACTATATATTACAGGAATGCTTGTTTTCTTAGTGATGCAAATGGTTGCCAAGTCTGTCACCTTACATGGCTGAGGGCCTGGAAATGCTGACCATTTCACACTGAGAAATGCAGTTAGGGACTATTCATGTGAATCATGTGAATATAAATATAGGTTTATGTTTCTAACAGAATAGTTTGGGAATGAGGCAATAAAATGGAGTATATTACTTCAGACTACAGTTTAGTTGTTAAAATCATGAGTTATGGTGTATATCATTAAGAGAAATGTTATCTGTGTAATTGGAAGTAATGATTTGGGTTCTCTGTAAATTTTGATAATTTAACAGGAGTAGGAATACATAGCTTTGTATCCTAGGAAGAAGCATGCATGTAGATGATAATTGCATAGACAATTTACTATAATCATTGCAATATTTTCATTGAAAGGTTGCAATGAGTTCCACATACAATACATGCATATGAAGAAATTATAGCCTGAATTTGTAAATCTGGGATTTAAATTTCCTGCCAATTACCTTTAAAGGATGAGCACCATCAATTTCATTCTGAGGAAGAATCTATTCTCTCTCTGCCATTAATGATTATCTTTATTCTACCTCCCTTATAGATTTTTATTATCTGTGGACATTTTGTATTTTGTATATTTGCTGTTGATCATATTGATCAAATTACACAGCAAATGTATGTGCATGTATAGTGTGTGTGTTAGTACATCTTCTTTTGGAGAAGAAAACTCTGTATTCAGTTCATTTTGCCACTTTCTTGTTACACCACATGGACCCATTCTGTTCTAAAAGAAATTATGAATTGCAGAATCTTGAGTGTACCAACTGAAGCCTAAGTAGCATGTATGTGTTGAGGAGGAGCAGATAGGTCAAGATAAGTGGTTTCAATTTTACTTGACAGCCTCTTGCTAAGATTTATGACACTGTGCAGTATATACATTCTTCTACATAAAGGCTTTAATCATGTCGTGCAAACTGGCCTTCCCTTCCCAGTGGAAATAATGGTGCCAGTCAGGAAAATGCATTGATGGCCTCTTGTACATTGGGTTACAGTAATGGTGCTATTAGCAAGAGGTACAAAATGTCAGTGAGGTAATGGAACCTCACCTTTTCCCTTATGCATGGACCTCTCTAAGGAATTTAGACAGTTCTGCATGCATTGATTCTAAAAATGCGTTATCAGTTGGCATCTAACTCTGATGGCATTAGCAAAATAAATTTATTCTGACACATACTTGATAGTTCTGGGAAACTCTGATATTGAGAAAATGACATGTCAATGTTTCACTATTCTTCCTTTACAAAAAAGCAACTGATCTTTTATTTCACCCAAGTAGCAATTCATTAAACTGCATTCAAAAGATCTTTCTTTCCTTCTTCTGCTTCAAATTATGTGTTATAACTGTTTATACAATTCTTGAGAATTGTAAGCCCACTTAATTTTACTTTTTTTGATAAAAGTATATGAAGTGGAATTTTATATGCTTACTAATGAATATGTATATAATATATAGCATTAAACATGAAAAGCTACAAACCTACAGTATTATAATCAATATACCTTTTTCAGAATTGGGAACAGACTTATGGCAAGTTCTGAAAATTGTCCTTATATTCCTGGACATTATTGTATTTTGCTTTAGTGGCATTTTCCAGATTCTGCTACCTGTTTATTTTGACCAAGCAAAATCCAACTTTGCAAGGTAGATGCTGGTTGCAGAACAAATGGACAGGTAGCTATGTAGCAGTGTCCAACTTTGCTCTGAAGTGTTAACTTCCTTATGGATGAGTCTTAGAAGGAATGGATAGATTGGCAGCACACCGAGTAGCCATTTGATTTCTTTGATTTGCACTGTGGATTAGATGAGTGAAACAGTTTGATGAAATAATACTAGGAAATGCTGCCCTGTGGATTTGGAGAAAGATGAAAGGGAAGCTTGCTGAAAACTGGGTAATGAAATAGATTGGATGGAACAGAGTTGGCTATAGTAAGACTGTTTCTGTTTGCAAAGGCTTCTGGTAGACACAGTTGGAGAAATTATGTTGTAATGTCAGAAATTGATTAAGAAAGCAATGTAGGGCGGCTTTTTGGTTTCTGTTGGCTATACCATCACATGATGACCAAAGGATGAGGACAGCAGTGCATTATCACTCATATGTTCAATATTTTGCATGCCTTTCATACATATTTCGAAACCAGAAAAATCTAACTAGTGGGAAAATTTGGCCATAATAATATATACGTAAGAAATGATTAAAAACAAGAAAAACAAAATTTAAGAGAAGAACTTACAGTATTTCCTGAGCATTTGTTCCAGAGGCCTTTCCTGTTACTGCCTTACAAATTCTTTTGACTCATCCTTGATGAGAACTGGTTTATTAGAATCCATTTAATATTGATTTTGACTTTGGGACTTGGCTTTCTCAGATCTGACAGATTTCCAGAATCCAATCCTTAATGTGTCAACCTTTTCCTCCACTTCTCTCCAAGTGTTCCCAGCAATGTTTTCTTCTTTGTTATTTGGCAAGTGACCTTCTGCTAGGATGGCAGGAGCAGGAGGAAGCACCAGTGAGCAACTTGCACTTCTAGGCATAAACTAGTAAGGACTGAAGTGGGAATCTGATTGCTTTCTCTGCAGTAGCTGCCATACATCTTACTCTGGGGAAGATAAAATCTAAAAGCACAAGCATTCATTTTCTCTCTTCCTGTATAAGACTTAAAGCTATTCTTCCTGCTGTTTCTTAATTTTTTTCCTCGCAAGTTTACTTTTTGTAAGATGAACTTATTGAGCATTAAATAAGTTTGAATTGTGTTATTGCCTCCTTTCCTACTTTTTCAAACTACATCAGCATTTTTAAGTTGGAAGATTTAAGCATCAAAAAAGCGAAGTCACCTCTTTGTTTAAAGGTTTAGTCTCATGTATCTAATATCATACCTACCTACTCATCCCCACTCACTCTTCTCCAAACCAATATTAATTTCTTAATATTTCTTCATTTCTTATAGTCTTACTCTAAACATAATTGCTTATGCTTTAAACTCTGTATCTCTTTCTCCCGACATTACATATTGAGGGACATTTTGCTGGCCATTTTGTAGTCATGGACTTTTAAGAGCCATATCCAGTGTTTTGATGAGTTTTATCATTTTATTTATTTATTAGTTCAATGTAATTACAGTGTAATGGCTACCTATCTCAAATGAATTATTCTAACAGCTAACAGTGTTCAAAAATATAAATAGCAGAAAGGCAAAAACAAAACGAAACAAAAAAACAAACACCAAAGAGCAGTCATGGTAAAAATAGATTCGTCAAAAACAATTAACATAACCAATTTATGGGCTCAACCCAGGACCTCTTGCCCCTCAGGCCCAGTGGCAGAACCAGGTGTTTAAGGACTTACAGAAGCCTGACAGGTCAGGACCAATCTGATTTCCAGGGACATTATGTTCTAAAGCTTGGGGTACACAACAGAAAAGGCTCTCTTCCTGGGTTCTACCAAATGACACTCCTTAATAGATGGAACCTGGAGTATGCCTATTCTGCTGGATTTAATGGGATGAATAGATGTGATTGAGGAGAAGTGGTCCATTAAATAACCTACCCCATGCCATGAAAAATTTATAACCAGCCCCTGAATTGAACCCAGAAGCACTCTTGTAACCTATGGAGCTCATGGAGCAAAGATGTAATATGCACCAAATGAGGAGAAAACATAACTGCTTGTGCCGTTGCCTTCTGTACCAAGTGTAATTTCCAAAGTAAGGGCAGCCTGAAGTGCAGCGGCTATTGCAGTAGCCCATTCAGGAAGTGACTAGAGCATGGCTGACTACAAGCGGGGCTTCATATTCTAGGAATGGGTACAACTAGTGCACAACAAAAAGCTAGGTCTGACTAAAAAGGATCCAGGTACCCATTTCATCCAGGGTTCTCTGGAGTACCTGCACAACCATCCACAACTTTCTCCAAGAAGAGAAAGTTGGAAACTGGACCAAAATTTCTAGTACTCTAGGGTTTAGTGATAGCCTCTTGAGGAGGGGGAGAACCACTACCTTTTTAAAAGACAGCAGGACAAAGAGTAATTAATCACCCCAAATGTCACCATCTAGGAGGCCTTGGCCACTGAGGCCCTGGATAACCTAGGAGAGGCCCATGGCTGTCATGGTGGCCATGAAATCTTGAACTTCCTCTGACCCCACTTCTAGAGAAGGCAGAGACTAAAGGATCATGTTTGGTCCCACATTCTTTACTTCCAGCCTTGCTAGCTTCAACTCTCATAGATAAGGGTTTTTTCACATGAAAAATACAATCTTAATATAAATCTAGCCATGCGATGCCTGTTCCCTGATTCCCTGCTCTTATTTTTGGCCCATTAATTAATTCATTGCAAAGGACACTTCCAAGCTGCTGGTCAGAGCTGTCTTTTTGAAGCCAACTTTACATATTCAGTGTACATTGCAATGAGCTGGCAACAAGACCAGACTGGTGCTCAGATTTGAAAATGACCATTTTAATATTTGTTTAGTCATTCTTCTGCTTTGTGCCCTTTCCACCCACCCAAGGAAGAGAAACCTGTCTGGGTGCTTCCTCATCAGACTGGTCTACCTGTGCCAGTATTCTCCTTTTAGGGATTGTTCCTTCTTCGCTGGGATTCTTCCTTGTTATAGAGTTTCCCTGGCATTTCTTTTGCTTTCTTGCATGTTTGTGAGAAACTTCTTTCCTCACATTATCTCCTTTAACACAAGCCCTCCTTCCCTCCTTCCCCTTCCATGCCACTATGGTTTTGATGCTAAAGTAAAATAAAGCAACAGAAACAGGTTGCTCTTCCATTCTGCAGATAAACTTTGTAACAAGGAAGAAGTGGAAGTTTTGCTTCACAGAAACAAGGAAGCAGTCTTCCTATATTATAATTTAAAGGTATTTTTAAGGGAAGAGAAAACAAGGTTTGCAGCACTGAGAGCCAGGAGTTGAAAATCAAAGGGAGCACGCTTTACTTAGGCTAGGCAGACACTGAAACTGTACTCACTGCAACACGTCATGGTTTGAATGGGGAATGAACACTTTGGGGTGAGATACTTCTTTAACCATTGTTGGAATGACCACAAGGTTTTGTATCTATAAGCCCAGCAGCAAACGCCTGCCCAGGGCCATGACCAGCTCCTGGAGGGGAGAAGGTGCCAGGCACTGCAGACAATCAGAACTGGGGCGGCCTTCTGATTGGAACAAAGTGTTGCAGACTCTTCACTCTGAAGAGCATAGGAGGCTCTGGCTGGAAAACAGAGCAGGATGAGTTTGCAATGGGCAGTGAGTGGGAGCAGGTGTGTTCTGAGAAGGATGTTGATCTTTGCTGGTGATGGGCCAATTAGAAAATGCATATCTGCCCATTATCAATGTCCTAGAGTCCAAAGCATTTGGTTGCTTTCTGTCAAAAAGTGATTTATTGTGTGGTTAGTGTTAGATCGCGCAGGCAGTAAGACACGAGTCGAGTGACAGTCAGCTCTCGGTTTATTGGCAAGGCATGAAGTAAATCCGGACTGCCATCTGGGCCAGGGGAGCCCTCTTTTATGGGATTCCCCTGGCTTGTAATCACACAATTCCATTAGCTGGTAAGACCCCGTTGCTAGTTAGCCAACCAGCAACGGGCATGAAACTGTATGCAGATGGAGAAGGCAATCACCCTTAATGGGTGATCAGGATGCGCACAGGGGATTAAGGGGGGGGAATACAAAAGAACACAACACCCCTCCCCTCAAAGTTCTTGCTATCATCCTTGATGAATAGTGGTTACATAGTCCTTCAGATATGTGGGAGGCCGATGCCCTCGCGTTGATCGGCGGGGAACTGTGTGACTCGGTTCAGCTCTTGCCTCGGTACTCTTCCCTCTGCGTGGTTGTCCTTGGGC
>NW_015386548.1:426282-427411 GCF_001527695.2 Protobothrops mucrosquamatus
TTTCGTCTGTGGGATGGATGCCCTGGCCATCGATCAAGAATCCCAAAAATTCTACCCTTGGGACCCCTAGTTTGCATTTGTCCCTTTTTACTTTCAATCCCCGGGCCTGAAACTGACTAAGGACTTGGCGCAGGCGATCCTTCAGCTGGTCTCTCGATGTCGCGGAGATGAGGACATCGTCGAAATACGGCACCACCCCTGGAATGCCTTGCAGCAACCGCTCCATAACACTCTGAAAAAGTCCTGGGGCTACGCTCACCCCAAATTGGAGTCGGTTGCATTTGAACGCCCCCCCGATGAGTCACTATGGTCTGGGCTTCTGCGGTGGCTTCGTCCACCGGCAACTGCTGGTACGCCTGAGCAAGATCCAGCTTCGCAAACACGTTCCCGTCCCCCAACGAGTGTAAAAGATGCTGTACTACAGGGACGGGATACGCGTGGGGTTGTAACGCCTTGTTGATGGTCCCTTTGTAATCGGCACACACCCGCAAGGATCCATCTGGCTTAAGGGGGAGGACGATGGGCGTTTCCCACTTGGCGTGGTCCACCAGCTCGATGACCCCTTGGGCTAGCAGTTTGTCTAGCTGTTCGTCCACTTTGTGTCGTAGGGCGAAAGGGACACGGCGGAGCTTCAATCGGATCGGGGCAACACTGGGATCTAGGTTCAGAGAAATGGGTTTCCCCCGGTATTTACCCAGTGAGCCGTCAAACACGTCTGGGAACTCCTCCAACAGCTGCTCGAGCTCCTCCTTGTGGATTCTGTGTAGGCCGGTGAATCCCAGGCCCAGGGGTTTGAGCCACTCGACGCCGAGCAAGGTGGGTCGATGGCCCTCCACAACGGTTAGCGGCAGGCGAGCTTTGTGTCCCCGGAACGAGACGTCCACCCGTGCTCGACCTAGCACGCGAAGATTGTGGCCGTTGAAGTCTACAAGCCGTCCCGTTGGTTTCTCCAGGGCGGTGTGGGACAGCTCCGGCAGCAGTCTTTTGAGCTTGTCCCACGACATGATGGAACAGATGGATCCCGTATCCACCTCCATCTTACATGGTTGCCTCCCGATCATGACCGTTGTGAAAAACTTTTCCGCGCCAGTCGAGTTGGTGTGGCTGACAACCATGTGATGCACTTTAC
>NW_015386548.1:427974-438354 GCF_001527695.2 Protobothrops mucrosquamatus
GCAAGGAATAAGGCCTTCTTCTGATCCCCGGGAATGCCTTGTTGCCCATTCCCGGCCAGGTGTAGCTCGAATCTTCCCACGTATGCGGCCCAGTCGTTTGTTTCTGGGTTGAATGCCGGTAGGGAAGACGAGAATTTCGAGGTGGAAGCCATCTTGGAGTCACGGATAGTTTCTTGCTTCGGAAGGCTGCGTGGAGGAGCTCTTGCTTCGACGTAGGTTGCTTGCCATGAGGTTGCCCTTGTCGTGCAGTCTTACTGGGATCCCACCTTCGTCGCCAGTGTTAGATCGCGCAGGCAGTAAGACACGAGTCGAGTGACAGTCAGCTCTCGGTTTATTGGCAAGGCATGAAGTAAATCTGGACTGCCATCTGGGCCAGGGGAGCCCTCTTTTATGGGATTCCCCTGGCTTGTAATCACACAATTCCATTGGCTGGTAAGACCCCGTTGCTAGTTAGCCAACCAGCAACGGGCATGAAACTGTATGCAGATGGAGAAGGCAATCACCCTTAGTGGGTGATCAGGATGCGCATAGGGGATTAAGGGGGGGGAATACAAAAGAACACAACAGTTAGCATTTGGTCTAATTCAAATTCCTATAAGCAAAAATATATTTTTATCAATTTCTGGTAATGTGTTTCCTCCCAATAGAATTAGGTGAGCATCCCTTTGAAAAATGCAGTTAAAACTCTAGGAAGGAAATAAAGCACCTAGGCCAGTGGTGGCGAACCTATGGCACGGGTGCCACAGGGGGCACTCAGAGCCCTCTCTGTGGGCACGTGCACTGTCGCCCCAGTCCTAGGCCTTCAGCTGGGTTTTATAAAACCTTTTTGCTTTAGGCCTCCGCCGCCATGTGCACAAAAAAAAGGTTCAATCAATCAGTCAATTTCAACTTCTTGCGGAAAAAAAAAGATCTTGCAAGGTTGGAATTGATTGATTGAACTTTTTAGTCCCACCCAGTCTGCCGTTACCACCGCAGCCACGCCCAGCCAATGGGTCACACCCACCAGGCACCCGACGATGCATAAGTGGGGTTTGGGTTGCAGTTTGGGCACTCGGTCTCTAAAAGGTTCGCCATCACTGACCTAGGCCACACCCCCATCCAACAGCCAAGCAGGAAACAGCATCAGATAAACAGCCAAAAATAATACCCTAATCAAGAACCACCTTTCCCCCCCACCTCCCATAAAAAACCAACTCCTGACAGGCAAGCTGCTATATATAAACAGTCAGCAAACCCTGTTCTCCCTTGCAGTTATAATGTTACTTAGTCTGGTAATAAAACATCTAAAGAGGATCACCAAGCTTAAAAAACTAAGATTCAAACAATATTTTTTTTACAATCACACTTTTTTGAAATATTCTATTCTCACTACACCTTATATTTCAGTTTTTCCATTCATAACAGGGACCTAGCATTCTGTAGCTACTGAATTTGCTTAATTGTCACTAACCTCGGATCTTTTCTTCCGTAAAGTTCCTCCCCCCCAATTCTTTAAATCTTAGAGTTCCCCTGAGAATGCCAATATCTGCTTGTTTTTCAGGAGACCAATTTTAGCTACTTATTTCATCATCGTAATTCACCACCTGAGTTTGTCATTAATGTAGGATCATGATTAATGTATGCATAATTAAATTGTGTGTAAAAGCACAAGCCACTGAGGATTCCTTTTTAAATCCCTTACATGTTTATTGTACCATGTAATTAACATGAGGAACCTATGTTTCTGTACATAATGCAATTTAACCTACAAAAAATGCTGATTACGTGTCCCATAAGTCCTAATTAGCTCGTGACTAGATGCTACCGTAAGTACTATGATTACACAGCAAAGTAATTGAAAAGTTATATTGCTCCGTTTGTATCTTCCATATCTAGTAACATATCAACTATCAAGATACTATAATGTATTGTATAAAATATGTTGACCATATATGAGAGTTATATTCTTAAGGATGTTTAGGTCAGACTTAAATAACTGTGGTATATTATAGTTAATTATTATTCCAGCTGGAATAATAATATAAAATGATTTAATAGAAATACTGGACTTCTATTTTAATCTGGGTTCACTGAGTCAAGGAATGTTTCTAGGCAGATTCAATGTATGTGCAATGTAGATACAGGGCATGCTACTGTATACAAGCAAGGAACAAACCTACATTCACCAGCACTGATGATGTTGCCTTGTTGGGTAATGAAACACTTGCAAGTAAACAAGCAAGCCCAGAGAGCACCAAGGACCCATTTTAATCCTGACCTACATAAATTCTCTTAGTTTGGAGCAAAGTGCATGAAGCCACTGGAGGGAAAACAAAGTGTTTATCTTTGATGCTGGTTACACTGAATGGATTTCCATTATGGAATTTAAAGGCTAGTGAGTCCAGATACATGAAACTAAGCTGAATGTGAATGGCTTAGACTCCATACTTTAAAAAAATGCATTTTTTAAAAAAAATCTTTGAACTGACCAATTTGTAGATTGCATATATGATTGATTCTTTGTCCCATAACAATTGTGATAATGTCTGCAACATCCATTAATGTCCAAGTTATTTATTCCAAAATTTCATCTTAACTTTTTTCTTGATTGCCTATTTCATCTTATCTTACCATAGGAGGAGTTGTAGAGAACTCTGAAGCTTACTCACTTAGCTGTTCTAAAAAGTGATGATGAACTGAAATTTTAGATTTTGCTTTTTCTCTCTTTCATTATTTTATTTTCTCTATTTTCTTTTTCTCTTTTTTAAATGATCAAGCTGATAGCCAGCTGTACTGTAGTTGTGTTGAAACTCTTCAGACATTATTTTGTTTTAAAAGTAGCCTAGTTTATTTTCAGTGGACTCAACTGCTTTGAATGAAAATAAAGGTGGTAAAACCTAGTTAGAGAAACTTCAGAGCAAAGAATGGCCCAGGTCCTCTTTATGCAGGTATCTATTATTAATAATGACATTAGTCAGCACTATCTGGGATTAAAATGGAATTACCTCTGTGCATAAATAAATTAACAGTATTTGCATAAATTAAGAAAAAAAATAAAAGATTCACTGAAGGCAAAAAAAACAGCAAGAGGATTTGCTGAGTTACTGTTGGGCATGTGAGGCTGGGGAGAGAAATGGAAAAGCGGAACAGACAGGAAATAGCTTGGCTATCTTAGAAAAGAGCATTGACTGATCAGTTGGAACTCACAATTTCATCACTGTAAGTGCCAATAATGCTAATAATCACAATAACATCAACAACCATAGGATATTTTATTCTACCTTCCATGCTGAAAATGTAATGCAAACTTTGATAATTGAGTTAGCAGTCCATATGTTTTCCATTAATTCTAGGGATATAAGAAAGTAACCCATAGGAGAACATACTTCCCTTAATACCTGTTTTACAAACACTATGATGTTCCAAGTCTTTTATTCCATACCATTGCCATTGATTACATGCAAGCAGGTGAGTATTGTGTGATGAATGTATGGGAATTCAAGATATCAAAGCCATCCACTTTCATGTTAATACACTTATTTAGTTTTGTTTAGCTTAGCTCAGCGTGCCTTACTGTGGAATTCTGGGAGTTGAAGTCCACAAGTCATAAAAGGACCAAGTTTGAAGACCCCTGGCTTAGCTGTAGTTTGGCTGGTTGCTGCTAATTACTTTATGCTGAGGCAGATTTCTGCCTTATTTCTACGTGTGTTACACCTGGCAGGTAGTTATTTACTTCCATCACCTCAATATTTCTGTAGCAAAGAGAATGTAACTATACAGATCCATCATCCCCCCTCCCGTGATTATCTTGTAGATTTTTCTTAAATCTTGCTGTCCAGTTTCTCTATCTTCTCAGTAACTTGATTTAAAAATTAAATAAAAATGACGAGTTTCCCCCCCCCCAGAACATTAAGGCCTGTGCAACTTGTCTGCAGCAAGAACAAAAGTCCGAGGTTAAGGAAAGATATTGTTAGCATTTCCAAGATATGTGGCTTCTGCAAGGTTGTTAAACTGTGGAAGGAAAGCTAACATGGCTGCCTCAGTATCCACAGGCAATGTCAAGAGATAAATGGTTGACCCTGGCCTGTGTCAGGTTAGGATTGATGCCACTATCAGCTCCAGTGCCTTTCCAATGATTTTTTTTTTTAAACCCTCTCTGATAGAGTGTGTTATCTAGTTACTGCCATGAGGGCAATAGCCTGCGGTGAGTTTGGGTAGGGAAAGGGAAGGGAAGAGAAGTGAAGATGGGGAAAGAAGGTTAGTTTAAGAGGACAATCTTTGTCAGATTAAATGGGAAAAGAGCCTTGCTTTAAAAAAGGAATTTAGGAAATAAATTACAAAAAAAATGAAAGTAGTTCCTAGGTGTAAGGACAGAGTGCACAAAACATGCTACTCCTCTCTTCCCCCATACAGTAGAAGATGCACAGGGTTAAGCCTTGGGCAAAACTGAGAAATCCAGCACTGTTAACAAGTTGTAAAACATTGCATCAGAGAGAAAGATAATGCCGTCTTTGTTTAAAGTCTGTGACAATTAAATTATCTCAATATTTCTCACAAAATTCTAAAACATGCTCAGATTCAGAATATATATATTCTTTGTTTTATAAAAACATAGGAGCTTGACTGATCTTGAGCTTATCTCATTTCTCGGGGCCTTAAACTTCATTCCTTACCAGATGAAAAGTCCAAACTTTCTACCAAACTTTCCAGTTCCTTAATCCATGCCTCCCTTTATTCCTGAATAAATGCTTCCACATAGTCCATAATCATCCATAGTTTGCTGAAGTGTTATATACAGGGCTTTTTTTCTCATAGAACACCCAGAACGGAGTTCCGGCACTTTTTTTGGATGGAACTTTATAGGGTAGGCAAGGCGGGTTGTATGATGTGTGTGAGTTCCAGCACCTTTTTTTTTTTATAGAAAAAAAGCACTGGTTATATAAAATGTGAGTGAGTAAAATGAAACATTTCCACCAATGTATGCCATAGTCTCTACTGATACTTTATGAATTTTTTTGTGTGTATTTAAAAGTAAATTATATATTTTATGTTTGGACTGGTTCATATTTTAAATTATTGCTGCTTTGTTCCTTTTGAATCTGTAATGTGTAAAGAGGATGCCACTCCTGAAAACAGAAGTCAAATATAAAATTACAGCAAGAAGCAAAATTGATTTACATTACTGGTCTCCTTAATCTATTGAAAGTACACGTAGTCTTGACTTACAACCACAGTTGGAAGTGAAATTTCAGCTGTAAGTTGTAAGTTGAGGTACTCACGTGATCAGACTCTGTTTTATGGCCATTTTTACAGTGGTTGTGAAGCAAATTGTATGGTCATAAGTGCAAATCCTGGAGAGAAAAACCAGCAAAAAATATTGTGAATTGTGGTCATATGTCCACAGGGCACTGTAACTAGTCACAAATGTAAACTGGTTCTCAAACTGCTGAAATGCAGTCATGTAACCACATGGGAGGATAGCACAACATTTTGCAATGGCCAGAAGTGGTTTCTGGGCTGTAAAGCACCCTTTCTGAGATCATTATACTACCTATAAACATTGCTACTCTTATAGCAAGTACTTTTCAATGGTGGGGCTTTTATTCAATTTCTATTCAGACGGGAGTAAGTCTGAACACTAATATGTACTTTCTGTTGCTTGCAGTTTAAATGTATCAGACATAATGAAACTCTATTTCTAGAGGAACAATTAGGAAATTTTTTGGGGAAGCAACAGGATAGCCTTAATATTAGCTATCATATCCAAGATTGTTTCCTTGGGGACTCAGTTCTTTATTGTTGTTGTTGTTGTTGTTGTTGTTGTTAGAGAGTTACTCTCTTTATAATAAAAAGTCCTTTGATGCACATTAATCCCTCATTTTTCTCTCTCTTTCCATTCTCAAAACTTGTCCTTCTAGATAGCTTACGTAAGTTGTGTTTGTTTTGATGGACTTGTTTTAATTTTCTATATTGATACTTCCAGACTGAACTGCATTATGCAATTATGCCCGCTTTTAAACCTGTGTAGCTTTTAAGAAAAAGATGTAGCCAGGCCACCATATTCTATAGTAACAATACTATGTATATAGATAGGCTAAAGAAAACATATTGTTTTTGTGTTAGGAGTGAACAGATATGGTGCTGGAAATGGAGTGATCAATGCTGGCAGATCAGGCACTCATGTTTTTTTGTGTATGCATGTGTGTCTGTTTTGCATTGGTGGAAAATGAGAAACTTGGCTAAATAATCTAAATACAAAAAAGGAATGATAGAGTGCAATATTATTTTACTTGATGTTATTGTCAGTCTATTCCACTTGTTTATAGTTCCATGGTATAGCATTGTCATCTGATTAAATAGCTTTTAGTAGATGGGCAGAATTCTTCATTAGTGAAGAGCTTACACATGAATATCTAATTGTTGTCTGTTCATATTATATTTAAGCCTACCTGCCCAGTATACTAAACAAAAAACCAACAACCCTATTTTAAGAATTAGAATATTAACATTTTTTGTTTAAAAAGCTTATATAAACATTCATAGACTCTCTGTTATCCTCGGTTACATTAAAGCTAATTAAAGGAGAGGATAGACTTTGACCACCACTTTTTGATTATTCACCTTTCATGTACTGTAATATTTATTGATGAGCCTATAAAATATTAGGGAAGCCATCATAAGACAAAATATGAAAAAATATCGTGTATAGTAATTGCAAATAGAGTCTTCTATGCTCTTCCTTATAAGGCTTGAGTTTATATAGGTCTCTGGCTTGCCACAGTCTTCCTGAAGAATCATTCCTCTTCTATGTATATAGATTATTGCAACATGTATAGGACTGCCTTTGAAGGTCTCTTTGAAGCTGTACTTGGTGCAAAATGCAGCAGCCTGCCTGTTGACTTATGGGAGCTGCTATACATTAAAAGAGTCTTCCATGGACTCTGCATTTGTTACTAGTAGGTTCTGAGTACAGTTCAAAGTGTTGGTTTTGATCTATATAGCTTAGAACTAGGCATGCATCTATCCATTCAGAAGACCCATCCTTGGGAGAATGTTGAAGATTCTCCCTCAGCTGGAAGAGAAAACGGTGCTTTTTATTTGTGTTACTGCCCCTCTAAAACAGTTTATTTATGGTGATCGAGAGAGAGTCCTCCCTCCTGACTTTCAATCCTACAAACTGAGCTGGCTTTTAAGGATTAACATCTGTGTCATTTGGGGTGTCTAGTACTTATGATTATGAGTTTTACCTTTTTACTAAGAAATGTTATGTATTGTTAGAAGATTGCTGTGATTTTTAAAGTTTAAACCACTATGATTGGTTTGGGGGCATGAAGTAGTATAAATATAGAGCAAATAAATAGTGTTCATTCTATATTTATGCATGTCCTTGTACTTGCTTGCCAACAGGACAGTCTGATTATGTTGTTGGAATTGACCTACTGACTAGTTTTTGGAATCAATCCAGTCTAAAAAAACCTCCAAAAATGTGTACTTCTTCCTTTGGTTCTTTTTAATGTCTCATTTTTAGAACTTCCTTCACAGTTTTTCTTCCATATGGTATTCAGTTTCTGCCCAAATCGCTCTTTCTCACATATATTGTCTTTCTTTTTCTTTTAAAAAGTATAAGCAAACTATCCAACCTAGAACTAAGGAGAAATTTTCTATCAGCAAGAACAATTAATCAGTGGAAATGCTTGCCTTCAGAAGTTGTTGCTTGAGCAGGAGGTTGGAATAGAAGACCTCCAAGGTCTCTTCCAACTCAGTTATTCTGTTAATGTCATGGCCATGTAACACTAGGTGAAAAATTAATAAGACTTGGTGATTAATATTTGGTCATTAGCATATTATAGCAGCTCTGCAGGTGAAGATTTTCCGCTCTTCCAATATGCCTATTTTAAAAAATCCTAAGTCTTTTACAGTAGAGCAGCTCATAAAAAAGAAACTTGATTGTGGATATGGGTCTGCCATTACCTTCATGCAATGAAGAACCTCAAGTTCTAATGTTACTTTCTAATTTCTAAGCAAATCCCATAAATCAGAGCTAGTAATATTTTGGAATAAATGTGAACAGGGATGTGTTTTATAGTTGTTCAGCAACAGCATTCACGGACGGATATGTCCTGAACAGATTTAGCCTAGGCTGGGTTGCTTGCTACCAATGGTAAAAGCTTGAGGAGATTGATAAGGCATATTTTTAATTTCTTTGAGTACCCTGGGATAAATGAATATATTCTGTTATATTTTCAGGAGAACTTGATAATTGCTGAGTTGGTCTTACTCATCATACCTTCAACATGATTTGGAAAAAAGTGCAATGTGATCGTGAGAAAACTAGGAGTGTTTTAATGAACTGAATAATTTAATTACATATTTGATGTGATTCTTAAAGCAGAGGCATCTCTTTTCAAGTTCCCTTGGAAGCCAAAAAAAGATATATAGCAAAAATATGATGTGATCTCACTTGTATAAGGTCCAAAACAATGTGTGCAAGTCAACCATTGATTCTATCTTCAATGGTAGCATGTCGAAAAGATTAATAGTCTTTGTCATGGTTCCAATAGATGAGACCAATTAAAGCAGAGCTCCGAGGCTAGAGGCTTTCCTCAAAGAACATCTTTATTGGTTACAAAGTATCAGCACGGTAAAAAGTGAAACCAAGTCTGAAATTCCCTCCAAAGAGTTACATTATTACAGTGTTAAATGTCCCACCCCCAATAGAATAGTGTGGCGGGCTTTCTGACAGAATGCTCAACCCCCCAATCTAACTGATAGAAATGACCTTGGTTCCCATGGGACAGAGAATTGTTTAGACTAGCATAAAACCTCCACTTCCCCCTTCCATTCTTGTGGCAACCTAGAATGAGCAAGATGGCTTCAGCCAGGTTCGTTTTAGAGTTGACAGCCTTCACATTTTTCTAAGAATATTGCAGAAACTTTGGAACTTTCCCAGTATTGATAATTATGGACAGTTTCCCCTAATATAAAGCTTACACACTACAATATTATCTCTTTGAAATGTGCATATTGTGATGGGATACTGATATTCTTACATTTGCAAGAGATGACCTTGAGTTTCAGGAGTTCTTTATGTATTTTAGAACCTGCTTATACAATGATTTGAGATTTTATTGCCCATAAGGTTGATAATAACATCTATAATTTCAATAAATTGCTCGGATGAGCCAAGGAGTAGGAAATCTTGGAGAAGGGCAAAAGAAGGAATGTCTACATATAGTTGGCAGCGTGAAAAAACCAGGAAGCTCATATAACATAATTGTGTTATAATACATATTATTAGATTCAAAGAGGACAATAGGAAATTTGGGAGAAATATTTCCTAAGATCTGAACCAATAAACGTTATGTTCCTGGCAAGAATAACATGCATAGCAGAGAAGGAAACCGAGAAATGTAAAACAGTGAGACAGAAAACTATAGATGCTACAAACAATAATGATTTGAACTAACCAGCCATGTCTGTTTTTTTATGGGTCCCTAGTTCAATAGTTAAATAATAAATGTGATTATAAATATAAGTAAATAAAACATAATAAATAAAATGATTCAATCATAATACAATTCAATAGCTTACTGTGAATTTTATTGGAGAAGTGGTTTTAGGCTGGGTCTTTATGGCTGGGGATGGTTGTCTGTACCAAGAGAAAATGGTGATAAAACCGCCCCTCCCAGCCTGTATATGGTACATACACACACACAGCATCACCCTTGTCTTCTCGGATGCCCTCATGTGAAAGTGCCATTCGATCAACCCAATATTCCATTTCATTCTGTTTCCTTAATTAATTACCAGTAGGGTGATGTGCCTTACCTTCTGGGTCTGGAAATTGCAGTGATTACTCCCATGCTGAGAGACAATCCTCCCCCCTTTCCCATCCAGGATTTATGCTTTCCTTTTGCTTCTGTCCATGTGCAAATTAGCCTTTTCAGCCCATGAACTGGCTTATGTTATGGGTGGTGACCTGAAACTGCCCACTTTCCTCCCCTCCTCTCAACTCATCAGCGAGCGAAACTCTTTCCAGTTGGCTTTTGAATCTTCTGGCTGTATTTGTGGCTGCCCCTGTCTGAGTAATTAATGATAGTGCTGTTGTTTATGAGCTTGAGTTGCTAACACTCTTGGCTGGAAATGCGTTTCTACCTTTGGGGCTCTGCTAGTTTCCTGTTTCCAGTCCCACTTCACTGGTCCAGGTCAATATTTTCTGTGTAAATAGATTTATCCAATAATGGCTGGTGGGAGAGTGTGTCATTCATCAGTCCAGTAGCAAACGTACCAGGCCAACTTCTAGAAGAGCCCAGGAGGCTGCACTAGCATAGCTTGGAAGAGAATTTCTCTTTTACCCTTATTAAATGTACAATACGGTATTTGCCAAACATCTTTAAACTG
>NW_015386548.1:439595-449628 GCF_001527695.2 Protobothrops mucrosquamatus
TGTGAATGCTCCAACACTGAAAGTTTTTAAGAAGAGACTGGACAGCCATTTGTCTGAAATGGTATAGCATTTCCTGCCTGAGCAGGGGTTGGACTAGATGACCTCCAAGGTCCCTTCTAACTTTATTATTATTGTTATCATCATCATCACCATTATTATTTTGTTATACACTTGAGTGCCTGAACTGGGACTTAAATATGAGTTGATCAAAATATACAAATTCCCATGATTTGTAAGTTAAATCTTCTTTAATCTGGATCTTTCTAGATATTTTGACCTATAATAGTAATCTATTCTAGCCATTATATCTGTCAGTCATGGATGATAAGATTTGTAGGCCAAAGTCTCTGGGATCATTGAGGAGGGGAAGACTGGATTAACCCATTAACAGCAACACTACCATTACTACTTATTCTTCCCCAGATAGTTGGGAGAAATGTAGGCTGCTAGATGTGTTCTGTGTTCAAGTGGCAAGTTCACCAGCAGAAGGTTAGCGCAGATAAGGATGGCGGGAGATGAATTAAGATATTTGACATTATAGTAAAGGTGCCATACAGTACCATCTGCATGTCATCATAAAAATGATATTCAGAGAACACTGTAAATCATTATTATGCAATGTTCTGAGAGCCTTTATGATTCTACCCAAATTCTACCCTGCTGATAAGGCTAATATTCTTTTTTCCCACCATTCCACTAAAGAGCTCAAATTGGAATACAATTTATCACTATTTTTGAGAATGCTTTTCCATATGCTATCTTCATACCAACAGGAATAAATATAACTTTAAACAATATCTACAATAGAAAATGGTGTCACTAGAAAGCTCCAAGGCCCTTACATGCAGACTGAGTCATTGTTCAGTGTTTGTAAACTAAAGATGAATACCTAAGAATACCTTGAGATCATCACCCCATTGAAATTTGCCAGCAAAATGTTTAATTTTCAATTGCATTTTCACCCCCTGAGTTTTAGTGAAGATGAAACATTTGTACTTCATTTGCACCTCTACAAGTTGTTGCAAACCAACTCCTATCAAACAATGCCATTGTTGGGATGTGTGTGCTACAATCTTCAGAGGACAAAATGTTGTTTTAAAGTGCCCTTTAGACCAAAACACTTGTCTTGACCTAGTATATAGTATTTGAAGGTGCATTCCTTCCATATAATTATGCTAAGCTTAATAATCCATAGGTATTGTATCAGTAGTATGTTTTACAGTTTTCTAGATGTATAAAGCTAGCATTGATCTCTGCAACATGCATAGCACTGGGATGGGTGAAACCTGTGATTTGGTGAGGCTTCCTATGCCAGAGTTCCCCAACCTTTCTGGCTTTGCAGACTGGCAGCGGGGGGGGGGGGAGGGGATGGTTCTGTGACAGTGGCTGGCAAGTGTGTGTGCACGAAGCTTCATTTGTGCGAGCGGCATGCATGTGCGCCCGCCGCTCACGCAAATGGAGCACGTGCGCTCACCAGCTGCTCGTGTAAGTGGGGATGTTTGTGTGCTCCGCCTGCTTCTTCTTCTTCAGGTGGATCAGTTCTGAACAGCTCATGGCCCGGTAGTGGTCTGGGGCAGCGGTTGGGGACCCCTGTCCTATGCCACTAGAGATTCATGCTACTTTCCTCTTGGTGTTGCTTGTTGTGGATGGCACAAAAGAGAAAGACAGGGCAAAACCAAATGCAGGCAGTCCTCAACTTACAACAGTTCATTTAGTGACCGTTCAAAGTTACAACATCATTGAAAAAAGTGACTTATCACTGTTTTTACACACTTACGACTGTTGAGCATCCGCATGGTCACGTGATCAAAATTCAGACAGTTGGCAATGGACTCACATTTATGATGATTGCAGTGTCCTGGGATCATGTGATTGCCTTTTGTGACCTTCTGACAAGCAAAGTCAATGGGGAAGCTGGATTCACTTAGCAGTCATTAACTAACTTAATAAATGCCATGATTCATTTAGCAACTGTGGCTAGAAAGGTCACAAAATGGGGCAAAACATACTTAACAAATGTCTCACTTAGCAGCATAAATTTTGGGCTCGATTGTGGTCGTAAGTCAAGGACTGCCTGTATAGCATAAATTGTTCCTGCCAATACCAAATTAAAGCTTGAGACAATTATGCAAAGAGGCTACTTGGCCATTTCTGATGCATTTTGGGACAATTATCCATCAACCTTGTTATTTCTGTTATGCAACCTTTTCGAACCAGAGCACTGAGTGATGCAAACATATTTTTGTCTGTAGTGCCTACCCTATACCCATAGGTATACACATTGAAGATGTAAATATTACATTGTCTTTTAAAATTATTCCTCTGTTCACTTTGCTAATTGCTTTTTAATTAGGGACTGGATTTTCAGAAAACATTTCCCTAAGAGCTAAAAATAATCAGCATTTGTTTGTGTAAATAATGTTGTATCCTCAAGGAGATAATGGTTTCTATTTTTGCAAGAATATGGTGGCTACTGCTACACGGATAATCAGAGCAGATGGTTGTTAATACATTCCTTGAAAAAAAGGCAACTTGGCAACAAAAATGTACTTCCTCCCTTCCATCATTTCTGAATGTCTGGCTTTGCTTCCCTTCAGGTGGCTAAGGAGAAGGCTAAGGGAAAGCAAATCTCTCTGGTGTATTAATCTGAGAAGCTGTCAAGAGTTCGCAGCCTGAAAAGTACGCACAGCGTCTTCCATCATTGAAATTAAGTGTTCTGAAAGGTGGTGTTGGAGTCCTAGCTCTGTGGCATGGGGAAATATATACACTGTATTCCATCACTTAAAATGTTAACCTTGTCCCTCATTGGTGACTGTGAACAGGAACACTTTCTCCATGCTTGCTAGTTAAATGGCAATCTGTCAGTGTGTGTGTATTGGGGTGGGGGGAGTATGAAGGCAAGGGCAAGGCTCTATTGTGTTATGTCAGCCTCTGTGATTTGATTTTAATGTTCCAAAGTCTCACATCTTTGCTCTTGTAGGACCAGGTAGGGAGTGTTAATACATTACTTACAGATTTCCTATTGTCTTGACCACTCTGACCCTCCTTCTATGGACCATAACTAATAATAGGAAGTCTCTTCCTGGCACAGCAAATACATAAATAAAATTAAGAGAGTTGTTTTTGCCCCCCTCCCTTAGCAGATTCTTTGTCCAGTGGCTGGTGAAATACAGTCCAGCTACTGTAGTATGGATTTGAGCTGAACCAGTTTTTGTATTATTTGGTTGACTCTAGCTATATCGTTCTACAAAATTTCTAGATTATATTGATTTCAGGTATTGGCTGTGAATTAGATTGCCTCTTGTATATATGCTTGGATAGCTTTTAAACACTCTTAGATAACTCAGTGCACTTTTTATCTTAAATCTAAGGAACAAGAGAGACATTTAATGTGCATGTATTTATTCTGATGTAGATGAACATCTTGGAAGAGAAAGGTTGTATGGCTAATATATCTAAGGAGAAAGAAAGAGATTCAAACCCTAATTAACTTTCTTTCTAACCAGGCCTCTATGACTGTAATTTTATGAATAATGAGGCACTACTACTACTATACTACTACTATACTGAACCACTTAGAGAGGGCTGTAAAGTACTATGAAGCGGTACATATGTATAAGTGCTATTGCTATTACTATTCAAATTTCTAAATACCCATTGGCCTAAAAAGATAGGAAATGTTCACAATACAAAAAGATGCCTTGTCTGCCAAGGGTTTTATGTGAGAAACTACTATGTAGTGCAGGGGTGTTAAACTGCTGGCCCATGGGCCGGATGCATCATAGCAAAACCGCGCCCACCCCACTGCCGGCAATGGCAAAAAAGTCACAATACGTCATGACACGTTACGTGATGTTACGAGTTTGACACCCCTGATGTAGTGGAAACTCTACTATTACATGTTGGAAGATAAATAGTTACCAGTGAAGTGAAGGGGTTGTGTTACAGTTGATAACAATGAAAGAAATAAGGGAATAGGAAAAGGTGCTGCTGGAAAGGCATGGCTACTTTTGAAGATTACAGTAGTTACTGCTTGGGAGAGACTGTTTGCCTTAAAAAGATCAATGTTTGCCACTCCTCAAGAAGATAATGTGTGATGCCAACAGACATCTGTCCTATCTCTAACCTTCCTTTTTGAGGAGTGGTTATTGAGAAAATGGTGGAGCTGCAGTTGAAGGGGATTCTAGAGGACTGGGATTACCTGGACCTTTTTTTTTTTTTGACAGTCTGGGCATGAGATGGACCTCAATGAATCAATCAGAATAGAGCTGGAAGGGACCTTGGAGATCTTCTAGTCCAACCCTTTGCTTAATCAAGAGACCCTATACCACTTCAGACAAGTGACTGTCCAGTCTTTTCTTAAAAACCTCCAGTGAGGAAGCACCCACAACATCTGAAGGCAAGCTGTTCCACTGGTTAATTGTCCTCACTGTTAGGACATTTCTTCTTAAGTCCAGGTTGCTTCTCTCCTTGATTAGTTTCCACTCATTGTTTCTTGTCCTGCCCTCTGGTGCTTTAGAAAAATGTTGATCCTCTTTGATACTGGAATATTGCTATCATGTCCCCCCTAGTTTTTCTTTTCTCTAGACTAACCAAACCCAAATCCTGCAACCGTTCTTCATATGTTTTAGTCTCTAGGCTTTTAATCATCTTAGTTGGTCTTTTTTACACTTTTTCCAAAATCTCAATATCTTTTTTGTAATGTGGTGACCAAAACTGGAAGCAATATTCCAGGTGTGGCCTTACTAAGATTTTATAAAGTGGTACTAATACTTCATTTGATTTTGATTCTATGCCCCCGCTTATACAATGAATGATTGTATTAGCTTTTTGGGCTGCTGCTGCACACTGCTGGTTCATATTTAAGTGATTGTCCACTAGGACTCCAAGATCCCTCTCACAGTTACTGTTTTTGAGCCAGGTTTTGCCTAATCTGTACTTGTACCTTTGGTTTTTCTTACCCGTGGAAAACCTTGCTCTTTTCCACATTAAATTTCATTTTGTTGGATAGAGCCCATTGTTCAAGTCTGTCAAGATCTTTTTGGGTCCTGAACCTATCTTCTGGGATGTTGGCTATTCCTGCCAGCTTAGTGTCATCTGCAAACTTGATGAGTTCTCCTTCTATTCCCTCATCTAAGTCATTTATGAAGATATTGAAGAGTTATGGGCCTAAGATGGAACCTTGTGGTACCCCACTGCTTACTTCCCTCTATGTAAATGTAGTACCATTAAGGATAACTCATTGAGTATGGTTTGTCAGACAGTACAAATCCATCTGGTGGTGATGCTGTCTATCCCACATTTTTCTAAAGAACTGAGAGCCAGGGACATGGTAATATCATGATTTTGCTCCTATCTGATTGGGCAGGTCCTAATGGGGGTGAGGTGAGTTGTGGTGGGGAGACACTCATTATGGAATGCATCAGAGTTCAACCCTTTTCCCCATCTAGTTTAACATTTACACAGAATCACAGGAATAAATCATATGTTGATATGGGATGAGGTATCATCAATATGCAGGTGATACTCAGTTATCCACCTCTATCTTAAGTCCATTGGGAGATGCATGGAAGTCATGATCTGATGTGTAGAGTCTTTCAGGCCTGGATGGGATAAAACCCAAGCAAGACTGATTGGCTGTTGATTCAGGGACTGGCTGAATTCATCTAAAAAGAGCAGATTCACAATCTGAGGAATCTGCTCGACTCACAGCTGCTACTCAAAGAGCAACTGGTGAACTCTGGCCAGTAATGTTTTGCACAGCTTCGCCCAATGTTTTGGGTAAGGCCTTACCTGGAGCAGGATGCATTTAGAATGATCACTGATGACAATAGTCCTTGCCATCTCTAGATTAGATTACTGTAACTCATTCAATATGGGACTGCCCTTGAAGACTACCTGGAAACTTCAGCTGATCTAGAATGCAGGAATATTCATGCTCAGTGGTCAGTTATGATATTGCTGGATTACACTTCTGCTGCAGGAGCTAAACTGGTTATCAATAGGTGTCCAAGTATTGGGGAGTGCATGTTAAGAGGAAAAGCAGAAGGGGGCCTAGCAGCAGGCATTCTCTGTTTCTGCTTTCCCTTTTTAAAAAAAAACGAATAACTTTCTCCCTAAGGCAATGACTTCCATCTTCACGGCCTTCTAGAAGTAGGTAAAAACATAGCTCTTTCATAAGGCCTTTGGGGATCAATTTCAACCATCACAGCCATAATCTATAAATGTTTATTTATTCGTTTATTTATTAATCAAAATTGTATGGCTGCCCATCTCACAAAAAAGCAACTCTGGGTGGTGTACAACAACCAGAAAAAATAACACATATACAGTGCAACAATCATTGTAACAATGTAAGAATCAATATTAAAAGCTAAACATTGTTATTATTAAAAGCAAAAATATATAAACCCCAGCAAAGAGAGAATGAATATATCTATCTCAGTAGTGGAACCATCTAGAAATATCTCTGGTTCCTTGGGACTCTTAGACCTGGTGACATAACCAGATCTTGAGGGACTTCAAGAACATCCAGAGGGTGAAATTAATCTAATTTTGGATGAAAGAATGCTCCATAAGAGCGCGCCATGGTAGAAAAGATCTGCTACCTGGGTCCCACCAAACGTACATCTCTAGATGATGGTACCTGTGGCATATCAGATCTAATGGGGCAAGCTGAGGTAATTGAGGAGGTGTGATCCTTCAGATAACCTGGTTTCATGCCATGAAGGACTTTAAAGGTTAAAAACCAGGACCTTGAACTGGATCCAGAGGCAAACTGACAATCAGTGCAGCTCGCCGAGATGTGACATGAGCAACTCTTTCTGTTTTTGGGACTTTGCTACTCAGTTCATTCCCTTCATTTTAATAAACTCCAGAAGCCCTGTTCTAGTAATAAATACTCTTAAGTGATTAACTATTGGAAAAACAATCTTCTCACAAAAAGCTACTAAAACTAATGTTGGCTTTAAGTGCTTTTGGACATCAAAAATATATTTGTGCGTTTTTTCATATGCTCTGCACATTCTCTCTCTCATAGATGCATGACTTCCTTTATGATATCATCTGAATGTCTCACATATATCTTTTTCTATTCAATTGTACATTTTGCCCAGTTGTGCTGAGAGCAGGTAGGGACTTCATAGCAGCTCATGCACCCAAAGCCAACTGCTGGCTTACTGGAGATTAATATTAATGCCTGCATTATCTAATTTTGCAATTCTGCTTCTTGTTTGATGAAACAAGGGAAGCAGCAGGAAAAAAAATGATTTTCTTTAAAGCAGGAACAAGAGTCCTGAAATAGTCCTATACTGACATCATTTCTCCCTCATATCAATGTTATGATTATGTTTCCATGTAGCATAGTTAACTACTAAAACTCTTTTCCATTGAACTGTTTTCATAATGTATATGATTTGGTTCAAATCTTACCTATTTGGTCCTGAATGTTTTGCACTGATATGCATTGATTGAACTCATGTGCTTGCCAATTAATTAAAATTAATTAATTAAATTAAAAATTATTTAATTAATTAAATTAAAAATTACTTACTTTAGGTAATTATTTTATTTTGTACATGCTATTTTGATTTCAATCTAAGAGATAAAATCTGCAGCAAAATGTCTGCGGCTCGGTTACCATTAAAAATTATCCTAATTAAATGAAATCTTGAAGGAAGAATGAAACGCAGGAGAGAAATTTGACTTCACAGAATAATATATGAATGGAAAAATCTATTTTTATAGTGTGGGCAGATATTTATGTTATATATATCGGTATAACAAAGTTATTAGGACATTTCCTTACTAACTAAAGAAAGACAACCTCAACCTTTCTTCCGTCTTTCCTTCTTCCCCTCCACAAAACATTTTTTGTTCTATCATCTATAAACAGCAGAATTATTTCTTATAAGTGGGCACTCCTGGTCAAGGTCTCAAATGTACACAGATAAAAAGTAAAAAAAATATGTATTTATTTATTGAACAAATAGTCAATAAGAATTCACTAATTCATTATACTATATTTCATGAACTTGCTTTTTTAAATTTGCTTATTTATTGCCTTTTTACCAAGAACGATGTTCAATGTGGCTAATGAGATAAAAAGCAAACAGGGAGACAATTAGAAATTCAAGACACATAAAATATATTAATAAAATAGAGTAGCTCTTTACTTCTTATATTTCATAGACCTACCTAAGGAAAGTTCAGTATTAATTAGGCTTTCTGCTTTTAAAGGGGGGGGCAGTGTATGGAACACAGTCACTGCATATTTTTTTAAGAAGTAGTTGTTCATTATGTCACATTATGATTTGATTTGAATTAAAAATAAGATGTTTTGAATCAAGATTCTTGAAAAGCTGGTAGCTTGGTGATTCCAGAAATTTTCAGGACAAGCATATTACCTTAGACTATATCAGTCTGACTTCAGATTTGAGATTTGTTGGAATAGATAACCTTTGGGCTTTTATGTGGCTACATCAATGGGCATTCCTGACATCTGAGCGCTGTTCTACCTCAATAGTGAGGATGGTGATTACTGTTGTCTTTGTAGCTTTAATGTGGGACAACTGAAATGGATTCACCTGGCTCAATTAGCTGGCATTGCAAATCCAGTGGTAATGACAATAGCTTATGACTTACTGGCCACAAGGGGTCAGTATGCAAAAGGGCATCTTTTCAGAAAAATATGAAGCATGTGTCTGGAGGAGATGGAAGGATCTAAATTTGCATACAAATCATATATATTACAAATAAATTTTAGTAGATAAACCAGCTCTAAATACTAGTTGCCTTAATTTTAAATTAAGTTAAATTAAGTTACTAAGCTATGGCATATGAAGGAAATTTTTTTTTAAAAAAAGCAAGCAGATAGTAATTTTGTGATAAATTGAGTACAAGATATAATCTGCATAACTCTAAAAAGTAAGAGGCAAGAAACTACTTGTAAGGTCAGGAGGAGGAAAAAATGAAAGTGCTTCATTTGCAATGGCTCAATTCAACTGCAAACCATTTGTCCTAGGAAAATGGTTCAAGAATGCAAGACTGTGTTCTGAAGACAATGACTCATCAGCCAGAGCTGTATAGGAAAAGGCCAAGAAGCAGTCACCAAGTCATGTGTCTTTCTTTTGTTTATTGCAACTTCTTTCTTTTTAATATTCTCATAAAGGCTTTGCTGGAATCCTATACTGTCCTTATGTTGATGCCTTTATTAACATTATTTTTTTAAAAAAATCTTTTAATTTCTCTTTACAGTCGTCTGTGATTAATTCCTTTTATAATAATAATAATAATAATAATAATAGTAGTAGTAGTAGTAGTAATAATACTAATAATACTAATACTACTACTACTACTACTACTACTACTACTAATAATAATAATAATAATAATAATAATAATAATAATAAAGTTGGAAGGGACCTTGGAGGTCTTCGAGTCCAACCCCTTGTTCAGGCAGGAAACCCTACACCATTTCGGACAGATGGCTGTCCAGTCTCTTCTTAAAAACTTCCAGTGTTGGAGCATTCACAGTTTCTGGAGGCAGGTTGTTCCATTGGTTAATTGTTCTAACTGTCAGGAAGTTTCTCTTTAGTTCTAGGTTGCTTCTCTCCTTGATTATTTTCCATCCGTTGTTTCTTGTCCTGCCCTCAGGCGCCTTGGAGAATAGCTTGACTCCCTCTTCTTTGTGGCAGCCCCTGAGATATTGGAACACTGCTATCATGTCCCCCCTCGTCCTTCTCTTCGTTAAACTAGACATACCCAATTCCAGCAACTGTTCCTCATATGTTTTGGCCTCCAGTCCCCTAATCATCTTTGTTGCTCTTCTCTGTGCTCTTTCTAGAGTCTCAGCATCTTTTTTACATCATAGTGACCAAAACTGGATGCAGTATTCCAAGTGTGGCCTTACCAAGGCATTGTAAAGTGGTATTAATACTTCACGTGATCTTGATTCTATCCCTCTGTTAATGCAGCCCAGCACTGAGTTGGCTTTTTTGGCAGCTGCAGCACACTGCTGGCTCATATTTAAGTG
>NW_015386548.1:450401-473340 GCF_001527695.2 Protobothrops mucrosquamatus
GGCCAGTCAGCCAGCTACAAATCCATCTGGTGGTGATGCTGTCTAACCCACATTTTTCTATCTTATCGAGTAGTAAGTTGTGATCTACTTTACCAAATATCTTCCTGAAGTCCAAGTAAATTATATCCACAGCATTCCTCTGATCCACTAATTTTGTCACTTGGTCAAAGAATGCAATAAGGTTTGTCTGGCTTCTCTTATATGTTAAAGTCACTGGGTTATGATCTGAAAAAGTCTTTGGCAACATCTCCATTTTAGCATTACACCTAACGTGCTTTTTAGAAATCCAAAATATTTCTATATGAGAAAGCTCTGTGTCTTTCAGAAAAAGAAGTGCATTTGTTACAGTCACCATCATCTCCTGCTGAAATAGATTCTTATTCCAAGTTATTATAACTCAATGTTTGATCCTCTTTTTCTTATACATGTTTACTGTAAGCAATTTTTATCTTTTCAAATAATGAAATACCTTATTTGTTTTTTGAGCAGCACTCTCCCCATAGCAGTGTTCCAGTATCTGAGGGGCTGCCACATGGCAGAAGGGGCCAGGTTGTTCACCAAAGCACCAGAGGGAAGGACGAGAAACAATGGTTGGAAACTGATCAAAGAGAGAAGCAACCTAGAATAAGGAGAAACTTCCTGACAGTGAGGACAATTAACCAGTGGAACAGCTTGCCTCCAGAAATCTTGGGTGCTCCATCACTGGAGATTTTTAAAGAAAAGATTAGACATTCACCTGTCTGAGACAGTATAGGTTCTCCTGCTTGAGCAAGGGGTTGGACTAGAAGACCTTCAAGGTCCCTTCCAGCTCTATTCTATTCTATTCTATTCTATTCTATTCTATTCTATTCTATTCTATTCTATTCTATTCTATTCTATTCTATTCTATTATTTTTCCAATTAAATTGCTCTCTTAATCTCTTTTAAATTTTTATACTTCAAATCTTTTGTAGGTTTTTTTTCTATTAGTTGCTTTTAAGTCCTTACAGTTATTTCTTTAGTTTTTATTTTAATCTTGTTCTGGGCGAAAGAAAAACTCATAGGTCATTTAGTTGCTTTATTGCTTCAAAGATCTTTATAACATTTAGAGTATTTGTAATCCAAAGAGGACTAGAAAGTGGATTTTTGGGCAAACCAAGTGCATGCTCTACATGAGGCTGTAAGCTTGATATTTCTTCCTTGGCTCTTGACACTCCCCTTGTGAGATCCTGTGAAGCTTCTGAAAAGCAATTAAACCATTTCCAAAGGTGATTAAGAAATGAAGTGTGGGGATCTTTTTGTCAATACATACTACATTGGTTGAAATCCCTTGATTCATAAGCTGAACACAGAACCTCAGTTCCTGAAGTCCACTCATGAACAGCAGTTGTCTGGAGCATATATGGGTGATCTTATGGTCTGTCCTTTTTCTAGAAAGACTTTGATGGCCAGAACCTTTTGGCTGCTCATCTCCACCGTAATGCTGTCTCTCCTTTTCATGTGCTACAAATCCTCACTGGAAATACCCAAATGAACATTTTCAGGAAAAAATAATAGACGTAGATCAGCATCTAAAATGAAATTCACAGGTGTTATGTTGACTCCTTTTAACTTGCTCAGTAATGTAGTTTTGCTTAAAGTAGCATCTCGTGTCACACATTCTTGTGATAAGCATCCTTTACAAAGTTATATTTCATTATCAGGATAAAGCTTATAAAATGTTTGTGTCCACTGTACAGCAGTCATTTTTTTAGTGAAAAAATATCTTTCAAGTTGTTTCAAAATTTCATGAAATCACATCTGATGAAAGCTTTGAGAAGGGATAAGCCATCTGTCTGAACATATAAGTCAACAACAAAGAGATATTTGGGAGTTTTCCAGTATCTCTTGGCATTTAAGAGGTCTGCAATCATGTCCTCCTCTTCACATAAGAGTCAACTATCAAACTCTGCAAGGCTGGCAAGCGCAAAATACAAAAACCAGTTGGATTTCTGGAAAGACCTTTATTGCTGGTAGGGTAATAGAATTTTGAAACAAATTATCCTGGACAATGTATACCTAGAGTAATTAAGGCAGAGTTATTCTGAGTCTCTTTCTCATAGTCTCCCCCTCCTACCAAATCTTCTTAACAGCTCTGCTTCTCCTTTTACAGTAAAGTCTTGCTACCTCTTTGTGTTCAAAAGTCAGTTAAGTCAGTCATGGTCAGAGTTCTCTTCTTTTTCTCTGCATTTACACAAGCCCTTAGTCAACACAGCCACTTCCTTCGGGTACTTTGATCGACACACAGATATTCTCAGAGTAGTATCATAACCATGAAACTTTCTATCTTCAGGAAGAAAAGCTTTCCATTCACCACCCAAGTTGTTTCATTTCTCTGTTGCAGTTTCTTGTGGCCAACCAACAGTAGGAAAAGACAAGGTAGATTAGCCCTCAAAGTAATAATGTTTTGGGGGGATATTTCTTAAAAGATGCTTCAGAGCACATGGAGGCACAAACAATTGCATTTGTCTGCTTCCAAGCAACCAGATCTTTCCCTGGGATTGCATGGCTTTGAATCCAAAACACTGCACAGTTTCCCTCAGGCTGTGGATGGAATATATAACAGACCGATGAAGTTTTAGACTTCTTCCCTATCTACCTTCTGTAATATGCAAGCATGCTGTATGCACATGTGCATCTTTCTTTCCTCTGCTTAGTTTTCTTTTCATTCTTAGTTTCATCTTTCCCACCAAATAAAATTGTGTTGGCATTTGTGATGCCACCTGTGTGAAGCTCAATTTTTCTTCAGTTGTGTTTTCTGGCTTTTCCTATTTTAATAGGATTTTAAATCGCATGATGTTAAGAAGATCGATACCTCTGTAATGGAAATCTGCAGATACTACATTAATAATAGAAATGATGGACATGTGCCTGTCCTCATAATTTCTACCTGTGCTTGGAGATCTCCATTGGAGTTCCTGTTCCAATGCCATGACTGAATGGATGGCTGATAGCAGTTTCTTTTAGCTGTATTTATGCAACTATGGAGTGCCTTCCTTAAAAAAGTCTTCCTAGTTCCTACTTGGTTGATTTTTATTTATTATTCAATTTGGTTAGCCACCCATCTTAAACTAGTCACTTTTTAAATTTTCTCACACCCAGTAAATTGTTATATATTGGGTTGACCAGAGGTTTTTTAAGATTGTTTATTGGAAATTATTTCATCTCCATAGATGTTTTAAACCATTTAAGTCCTTGTTTGTGTTTAGTCTTTATTCTTGTACATTGCCTTTGAGGTTGCTCCTGATTTGTTTGTTCAATTGGAGGTTATTGAATTTGACTTACATAAGGTCATATTTTGCCACAAGTTGATTCATAAGCTAAAATAAATAAATAAAATGAGGTACTCAAATCCAAGCAGACATGTAAAATAAGGATTATATGATCTATCCATGTGTTATTTTCTTCACCACAAAATTTGTGTTGCTAATGGATTTGATTTCTGTTTCATTTTAGAACACCCTCCAAATTCAATTTTGTGGACGATGGTCAAAAAACGTGACCTGGTTAAATGGACATCCACCACAAGATGGCGATAATGTCATAGTAGAAAGAGGACATATTTTACTATTGGATACTAACACAAGCGTTCTTAATATGCTTCATGTCAAAGGTTTGACTTTTTTTTATCAATCTTTTTTTCAGGTGAAGGAATTTCATTGTTAGAGAAACCTGAAGGAGAACACTAATACATACTAAATATATGAAGCACTGGGAAAATCCTTTCTTGCTAAACTTTACTAAATTATATTTATTTGCCATTCCTACCTGTCTGTATACACTCACGTCCAGCCACAGACAAAGTAACAAGATTCAACAGTAGCAAAAGTAGGAAAAGAGTATCCTGCCTCCATGGAATTATTCAATACTTTCTTGTTAACATCTTTGCACACTTACATACAAAGATTATTATTATTATGGATCATCGCACAGTCAGCCAGATGTTCAGACTGGATTTGGCATTTTGTCTACCTATCGAGTCCTTACCAAGGACCTGGGATAGGCAGATGTGGATGTTTGATGGTATTACAGATATCGTCGCAGGATGGAAGCAGTTCCTAGTAAGGCCACCTTTTGCAATTGACTAATAGCGAATTTGTCAATGCCAATGGTGTTCAAGTGGTGCTCCAGTTGTTTTGGGATTGCACCCAAGGCGCCTATTACTATTGGTATTATTATTATTATTATTATTATTATTATTATTATTATTATTATTACGATGTATTATTACTGCTATAGTAATAACAATAACATTATTGTACTCAGGTTGTTATAGAAGAACATGGAACTGATTACTGACAATGTTGCTGATGCATTGTGATGACTGCTCTGACTTTTATCATATCAAATTACCAGGTTTTTGGATCCTAAGATAAATAGAAGGGAAGTAAAAGACAAATTCTGATAGTTCTCCTTCCTCCGATCTCCAAAGGCCACACTAGAGTCTTGCTGTCCCCTCCTGGTATAAGAGGAAAGATGGAATGAGCTGGAAGAAGGGAGGACAACACTTTCTAGTTTGTGAACTTAACTAATTTATGTTCCAGTTTAAGCCAATGTGTTGAATACAGTAGAATCCATAAAATTGGAGAGGACCTTGCAGATCATTAAGAGTGTTTTTCTGCTATGTGTGGGAAATCCAGTGTAAGATCATTCCAAATTGTAGGCTATGTAGTACTGCCAACACCCATTATCTGACTGCTTTGTTTTTACAAATAACCTTTTAATATTCAACCCTGTTCTGCTGTTTTATTAAACTCATTTAACAGCAGCAAATCCCCTTTTCTGTATTTCTGTATCTGAAAATTGTTCCTGCATTTCAGGAGGACTAGTTAGGATCTGCCGATATCTTCTTAGGCACATTAGTAACATTATCTGGATAATAATTGCTATATCAGTAAAACATTAAAATACATTAATATACTGGTTGCAGTGGGGTATGTGCCTTCTTCCGTTAAGAATTTCCAAGTATGCCTTGATAAGATTTTTGTATAATGGAGGAAATCTCTAAGTGCTTTGCACTGTTAACTTTAGGAATGCATAACGGCTCATGAGAGAGATAATATTTTTTTACTGGCTTTCTGAAAGATATGTAAAACACATTTTTCAGACGGTATTATTTGGATGATATAGCCATGTGAACTCAGGAAAGCTTGCCTTATCAACTCATTAAAAATAGCCTTTTGAACACAAAAAGGCCTTAGGAATACAGGAATGGTAACATTACTGAAACAGTCTTAGTTTCAGGCTAAATAAATTAAAGAATCTACTTCATATGCTCTTTTTAATTCCATAATGGAGACACCCGTATTGTATTCTGAAGCAACTATTTAAGCAAACTTACAATGGAGCTTCCATTAGAAGCAAAGGTATTCAAGATTGTTTTAAATTACGATGTTGGACTTTTCACCTAACCTGCTTCTACTTCTTAAAATACGGTTGTAGTACCTCCCACTTGGCAATAGTTATTATCTAAACAAATAACAAAGGGAGCCGGGAGTGGTGATGGTGGAGATGCAGGGAAGGGGAGAGGAGACAAAGGAAGATGTACTAGCAACTGGGCCAGAGATATTCAAATGAGCCACAATCTGAGCTAGCTCACAAATTGTCCTATAAAACATTATGATAATGCAGTTCAAAATGAGCCTCGCCACTGGCAGTGTGTCAAGTAGCAGGCTGTGCACCAAATGGGGCATTGCTGAAGTCACAACATCCACCCTTGCCCCATACTGAGAGATTTAACTTTTATAAACAAAAGTGGGGTGTCAATCCATGAGAATGGAAGCTGTGCTACAGGCAGGCCGACTCTAACCTAGCAGAAAGGCTGTGCAGTGTCTTGCTAGTTCATTTACTTTTATGGAAAAGCAATGCTGTTCATTGCCTCAGAAGGGTTTCACTTGAAAGAATAATAAAACCTTTTAGTCTACCTTTTTTTTTTTTTAAAAAAAGTGGCAGATAATAACACCACAGCAGATCAAAACAGTGAATAATACATAGAGAAATGCATGTAGAAAAAACTGCTATCTTATCACCACTGATGCCTTAACTCATCATGGAGAAACTGAATTTGGCAGGACCTTGTGCATGTAAGTTGCTTCCCCCTCTTTTATTTTAGATAGGGATATTTTAATAAATGAAACTGGAAAATTAGCATTGAAATGAGTTCTTTTGTCTTCATCTGCTGCTGCTTGGAAATAAACTGCTGTTCCAGACAGAACTCTTCCTTCCTCTCTTTAGCTGACAAACTATATCAATATTATTATATATAGCTGTATTATATTTATATATTTCGGGATACCCAACCCGAAAAAAGTCCTATAAACTATAAAAATGCTCATGTAAACTTTGATCTGAAAAGCTGAATGCTTTCACGATTGGATTTTGTTGAGATATTACTATCACTTTTTAAATGGCCATGGCATGCTTCCAAGTGCAGAATGTGTGACGGTCACAAAGTGGACCTATCGCTTGTGACTGTGGCTTCCATTTGCTCCATTGTCTTTTTGTCACTTTAAGTCCCCATGCTTCCACTTCAAAATGCGACTAGATCTAGTAGCTCCATTAATCAAGGGAGTGATCAACTGCCATGGTGTTTGGTCTTATTCGACTTTCTGTCTCACTGAAGCTTGTAAAAAAAAGTCCACATGGGTAAAAATAGGTTTCCACAGCAGCTGTTACCATTGCTGCTGATCCTGCCATCCATAAATGCCTGTATGCAATGGTCATAACCTCTCTTCCACTCTGGCATTTGCTCTCTTTGGCAAGCCTAGCCACAATTGATGAAGTGCAGCAAACACAATGCTGCTTCGGTTTGGTTCACGTGGAGCCGTTTTACTCCAAACAAGATGCCGTATTCAAGCTGCTGATTAAATCACCATTGCTTGGCACTGGCCCTCTCAGGGAAGGGTCCAAGCAGCTTGCAGGAGAGCACATGCCATCAGAACAGATGGGCATACATGCAGATGGCCAAGCAGCATCGGCATCAGTTTGGGGAGTTTATTTCTGACTGAGAATGCTCAAGCAGCTGCCTCCATGCAACTCTGAGTGGGAAGAAGGCTTTGATCCAGAAAAGTGCTTTCATACGCTGCTTGACTTTAAGCACACATTGAGTTTCATTAATCCTAATGAGAGAACACTTGCATGTTAAAAATGCAGCACCCATTTAAATGCCTTGATGAATTGGGAACTGGAATTGATACTGTTATTGCATTATGAATGTGTGATTGATTTTTTTTTGGGACTGATTGTAATGCAAGACTTTCTAGGGACTGCCTTCAACAAGTGTATGATGTTAGACTGGCTGGTGGTATGTTGGTATTACTAATGAGAAATGTGTGATGCTTTCATAGTCAGGTTGGCAGACAAATGTTCATCGTGTTCTTTTTACTTGGGGGTCTGTCTGCTGCTTTCTTGTAGACGTTTCATTACCAAACTAGGTAACATCATCAGTGTGAGAAGGGAATAGGGGGTTTGCTCTCATTTCATATTCCAGTGGCTTGCCCTATCAGTGTTGCTGGGAGTAGTCTTGGTGGTTCCTTGATTGTTTTTACTTTCTCTGAAATTCCCCATAACTAGATTTGTAAAGTCCTATAAATAAGAATTTATAGGAATGACATGCTGAATATTTCACAGGAAGTTCAGTTTCCTAATTATATCGTTAGGTTTCTCTTTCAATTCCTACCTCTTGTCAATTATTCCAAACTGTTTATATTCGGGTACTATTTCTATGAATATCTGATGGAAGTCCTTACTCTTATGATCCATAGATCTTCTATAAGCATTTTTCTTGGACTACATTCCCTTAGACAGAGACTGCCTCATTTCTTCATCTTGCACTACTGTACAATGGATTTTTAAAAGCAAATTTCTAAAAGTGTTTTCCCCCCCTTCTTGTTAAAGAAAGATTAATTTGGCTAAACTTTTAGTGGAACCAAAAGGGCATTGCAGTTGCCTGTTAATATATTTTGTGTATATTTTGTGGCTATTATGAGCAGCATTAATATTGGCTATGTCGGTAATGCCAAAATGACATGAATGAGAAAACAAAGTTTAAATGGAAGGAGGGAGAATTAAATGCCCTGTCCCGTTACCGCTGCCTTTTCAAGGATAATAATGCATTTCCTGGTAGTGCTTCATTGATGCTGCATGGATTCTAGGTAGCAGAGAATTCATCTTGGTCTATTCCCCTACCATCAAATGATCAAATGCTGTTACAATCCAAGGTAAATCTTCTCTGTTACTAGAGATGACACCTATGTTTGATATCTTCTGGGAAGTTCTAGAATGTTTCTTTTAATCTCCTTCCTTAAAAAAAGAAAAATGATGGAAAATATGTCTCTTCTTACTGTACCAAAGTGATATACTTGAAATTTAAATTATATATTTAGTTTGGTTGGAAGACCATCATAATTACTGTAGGTGGAGTTCATTTTTATTTTTCAAGATTACCCGACAGCTATGTAGGATATTCCTTGCTTTTTTGGGTAGCCATAATAAACAGTAAGAAAGGTTGGAGCCAAATACTTTGATTAATCAGCATTTATTATTCTCTGCTCATGGGAAACAGATCAAGTGCTATGAAAACAAGAAAGCAGGTTGTGTGTATGTATGTTTATCCTTGTAGAGTAAAAGCTGCATATTTATTATAAATTAATAAAGTGTAGAAAGGGATGAGTTCAGAAGGCTGGCAGTTGAGACACATTATATGTCATTTACCTGTTTAGATAGAAATGCCTGTAAACTCTGAAAAATGTTATAATTAGCTTAACAGACTGGAATGTAATCTTTACCTGTCATAGCAATTCTTTCTGTCTTACTTTGCGGATATCTTTATCACTCAGGCTCTAGCTTCCTCTTTAGTAATGTCTGGATTTTTCAAAAATGACAGTGAGAAAAAAAAGTGCCCACTGGGGAAAGAAGAAATTAGATTTTTAATATCACTTGAAAAGAATATTTATGATTGTACTTTATCACATGCATTGACATTGCCTGTGTCAGCTGTTGTCAGAGGTCTTCCATCCCTAGGTACATGTTAAAAAATGTGTGTTCACAAGTATGGCTAGGAAGAAATTTGAAGATCTTTCCACTGAAGTGTGACAGTGACATAGAATTAATCTTGCTCTCTGAGAAGTGCTACTTTGAGACACCAATTTAGGGAAAGTTTGCTTAATTCTCATTGTGGATCAATTTACTCAGCGTGGATCTTACATTCTTAAGGAAATAAAAATATTTTTGTGTGCTTGCAAATGATAGGAGAACAATCATTAACTTTCTGAAAGGAGAAATACCTTGTTTAACATATTGGTTTCCCAGAATATGGATTGCCACAGCAATTCAGAACCCAAGAAAATGGAAAACAGAGTTGGAGCAGAAACTGGAACAAAGAAAGTCATCTGTATTTGCCAGACTATCAGTCATGTTAGCCTGTTAGGGAAAACAACTATGAGGCCAAAGAATAGAATAAGAGTAAAAATGAATTACTTTTTCAGAGAAGTAAATCACAAAAAGGATCAAATCAGGGATGTTCAGGGAAACCTGAAAGACTTGGTGTATATGGATTACCTATAGGAGTTCAAATTTAAAACGTAAGTGCAATGAAATTTCTGAAGCTTGGGTAAATACAATACAGAAGACAATGCCTTAAAGTTTAAAGCAATGAATAAAATTATCTTAAAGTCCAAACTATCAATCCTTTGATCATATAATCTTATATTAGAAGGAGAAAGTAAGCTAAAGTCAAAAAGGAAAAAAAAACAGAATCAGAACATTTTGCTATTTTCTTACTAACATTTTTTTCTTCTTCTAATGTTACATTGAGAATATGTTCTCCAGTTTTAGGAAACCAACTCTATTTTCTTCACTGTGAATGATGTTGCATCTTATAACTGTTCACACAGTTACTGTTATCGTCACTCACTTTAGGTGGCAAGCTGGCATTTATTGGCTCTGGATCCCTAGAACTTCATGCTCATTCCATCCTTGTGTCCGATGGAGGAGAACTTCAGATTGGGTCTCCCAGGAAGCCATTCTGTGACATGGCCCGTATCCATCTCCATGGAAGCACCTACTCCGAAGGGTTTTTCCCATATGGAGTGAAATTTCTGGCTGTGAGAAATGGAACCCTTTCCATGCATGGTGAGTTATATAGAAAAGATTTTGCTATCAAACTGATATGCCTTTTGATAATCTTCATAGTTGTGGTGAATATGGGTCAGGTTTAATGGAAAAATAACGAGATATTTAGAAGTGCTTAGCTTTCACAATTCATACTGCCAAGTTTTAGATAGATAGATAGATAGATAGATAGATAGATAGATAGATAGATAGATAGATAGATAGATGGATAGATAGATAGATAACCTTTATTGTCATATTTTTTAATTGTGGGCACAACGGCACACATTAAAAATGAAATTTAGTTGCTTGCTCTCAAAGTGTATGCATATATAACACACATTTAAACATACTATATACAACATATGTATAGACCTACACCCTTACATATAAGTAACATATAACTATTAATAACTGTCCATCTTGAATACATAACAGAAGGAGGAAGCTTTAGAGTTCACAAGGTTAATACTGTATGGCATAAAAGTGTGACTGAATCTGGATGTTCTGTTTTGGACACCACGGAGCCTTCTCGCATAAGGTAACAAGGAAAACAGGTTGTGAAGAGGATGTGTCGTGTCCCAGACAATCTTGTGGACCCTGCTCAAGCATGTCCTGGATGGGAGGGAGGGGACTGCCAATGATCTTTTTGGCCATCCTCACCAGTCTCTGCACCACCTTCCTGTCTGAAGCAGTGATGCTTCCAAACCAGACTGTGATGCTGTATGACAGGATGCTCTTGATCATCCCCCTGTAGAAAGTGGTCAGGACAGGGGAAGAAAGATGTGCTTTTCTCATGCGACGCAGAAAATGCAGGCGCTGCTGTGCCCACTTCACCAGTTTCTCACTGTTGAGCGACCAAGTCAGCCTACTTGTTAGCTGCACACCCAGGAATTTGATGCTGGTAACCATCTTCACAGGTGAATCATTAATGCACAGAGGAATGTGGCTGTGCCTGCCTTTTCTGAAATTGACAATGATCTCTTTGGTTTTTCCAGTATTTAAAATTAGGCTGTTTTTCTTTCACCAGTTCACCAAACCCTCAACTTCCTAGCGGTAAGCACCCTCATTGTCATCATGAATAAGGCCCACTACTGTTGTATCATCTGCAAATTTCACAATATGGCTTGTGGCAAACCTAGCACAACAGTCATGGGTCAATAGGGTGAACAGCAGTGCACTTAGGACACAGCCCTGAAGAGAACCTGTGCTCAAGAAAATGGTGTTAGAAATATTTGTTCCAGCTCGCACATATTGGGGCCTGTTAGTAAGAAAATCAAGAATCCAGTTGCACAAAGGAGTATTTAAGCCTAAAAGAGCAGAGCAAGAAACAAGTGGCCCTCCAGATATTGCTGAAATTCAAGGTCCATCAAGTTAAACTGTGATGATTAAGGGAAAAGGAGACTGCTGAGAGATGCTGTAGTAGAAACAGTCCCAGAAATTTTGTTGCTAAGTTTCAATGGATAGTTGACATGAAACTGTGGCATGATTTCAGAAATGGGTCCGTCAACCTCCATTTAGGTTTACAATATCAGTTGTATCTACCACATCTCTTCTTGGCCATTCTGCCCATCAGCCTATGCTCCGTCTGAGCTCTACTATAACCTGTTGTCAGAAACATATGCAGAATCTTGCTCTTTTCCTTCTTTAGAACAGCAACCTTACAGTATGGGTACAGATTTCCTTTTGTAACTCCCTGCTGCTGTTCTGTCTAACCGTCCATGAAGTATATTGGAAAGATACTTTGTAGTGGATTTGAATCCAGTGTATTAATAAAAGTGCTAACATTCCAAGTTAATAATGAAAGTTTGACTGGATGGAACCATCCATAGCAATAGTAGCTTTGAGCGCAGGACAAGAGAGAAAACAGGGATCTGTCAAAGAATCTAGTCATTTTATTTTGCTGCCACTGTTTGCCTTTACTTTTTTTTTTTTTTTAAAGTGCTGCCAGTTTTAGACAACCTATGGATAAATAAAAAAAGTCCACTGGGTGTGTTTTTGCAAGATCACTGTTATGTGTGTTAGGGAATCTCCACGAATGTGTGTTTTTTTGGATTTATTCTGGATGTCCAAAAGTGCCACTTCCTTACCAGAAATTCCTTTATTTAAATATAGGAGGTAGGAGATGTGCCTCTTTATTTAGCATGGAGTGAACATTTTTTTAAAAAAATGTTTATTTAGGATTTATTTAATCTTGGAGGGAATGTTTGTGTTCAAATGGCAGACGATTTGGATTGCGTACTCTGCCAAATAACATCAGACAAAAACATCCTGAATCTGCCATTTCTGAACTTATGGTTAATTTTCGGGTAAAATCAGTTTGTTCAACTAATGCTACATTAGCTGTTACTTACTTATTTCTGTGATTGTGATGCCTTCTTCTGTTAGTGAATTCACAAGCTAAATTCCAAATAATGACAGATATGGGGCAAAAATGGAGCCACAGAAAAGCAGTGTTTAACAAAAAGCAAAAATAATATAAGTGGGTGTGAGAGAAGGCCTAACAGATCTTAGATATATAAAAGAGAGAGGAGGGCAGTTGAGGGAGGAAATGGAGCCTTTAAATGAGATTTTTGAGTCCAGGGGAGGGGTGAAGAACTAGAAAGTGACTCAGAGTAAGCCTACCTTAATTATATTATATATACTGTAAGTTGTTTGGGATTATTTTGCTCAGTTTTCAAGACTCTACTACATTAACGTACCAATAATAAAATCTTACCAGAAATCCAAGAGATTCTTGTTTCTTAAATTTGCTATCCCTCAAGGGCTTGAGAGTGAACTATGCTTCACCCTGACTTTCTCACCTGAACAACAGCAGCAACAACAACCACGAAGCCTATTCAGGCATAGACAGTTGAGGGCTATTTGGAAAAGCAAAGACACACATGGAGTGAAATTATGGCTGTAGGCTGATTATTCAGAGCCTACCACAGTAAATTAGTTGAGTTCTCTGCTTAGAAGGAGCCTCCATTCCTCCATAGTTTGCTGCTTGACAGAGAGAGAGAGAGTTAAAGACCTATTAGAAAGTGAATGAGAATATATGAGGAACCACTTTATCCTAATGGGACTAACCTGGCCCACTCATTTCAGTGGAAAGGGCCTACTTCGGATCCTGTTAGCCAAAGAATTTCAGCTGGCAGGGTCCAGGAGAAGAGCTGCTGTGGCCCCTGCCCTCTGGAATACTTTCCCATCAGAGCGTGAGATCCATCCCCACACTCTTGGCCTTCAGGAAGAGCTAAAAACCTGGCTCTGATGCTTGGCCTGGGCTCCCAATAGGGCCCTGCTACATTGGGTGTGGCTAACAGGATAGAGAAGATTCTCACCCCCCAGACTGCCCAATCATCTTGGTTCTTAACTTTTAATCTTTTTATTCTACTTTTAATTGTGTTTAGCATTTTTAAACTTTTTATTATATTGTAAGCTGCCCAGAGTCGCTGTATTAGTGAGATGGGTGGCATAGAAATTTAATATCTAAATAAATAATAAGAGAGATAGGAGGGTTGCAAAAAGAGAAGTGGTTGTTTGACTCTTACCCTGTAAACCATGCAGGTTCTTGAGAGAACAAAGCTGCCTATGTCTGTCCTAGATATTCTTGTTCACTAGCAAGAATTCTGAATTTTAAATTCCAGGATACACAGAATGTTTTGATGTTAGGTGAGGGTTGCATGCTAATTGGAATAAAAAGGAACTGGCTTCTTCAAACACTATATGATTTATAATAAGCACTCTTGGTTGGACTTTAGTACTGGGGAATGTATACTGTGAAATTGACATTTTTCTTCTTGCACTATATGCCTGGTATTTCAAAAGGAGAGAATGAACAACTTCTTACTTTCCTATTTTTCCCTTCTACTATGTCTCTATGAAATGCTCAGGTTCAAATCTCTAATCCAGTCCCAACAATGAGTTGTCTAGCCCTAATACCAAGCAGCAAGGGAGGGGCATAGGAATGGGACAGAAATAAGGTGGGTTTTCTTACTTCTTCCTGACAGCCCTTCCTCAGCCATGAATTTATAGCTTTGGCTGGTCTGGAACAGTGAAAGAGAACATTTCTTTTATGGGGTAGATTGCAATATTTGACTCTAGTTCCACCTGGGTCTGTTTTTGTTCATTCCCTCCCCCTTTTATAGACAGTGCTTTTTTAGACAGAAATCCTTGGTGGAGAGACAAGCATTTGTCTAGAATTGAGTTGTTTGCATAATGAGCATATTTTGTTGTGCTGTCTTACTTAAAAAAAGCAGATAGACTTTGTTTTCCGAATAGTTCTATCCATTGGTTGCAATGTCTGCAGCTGAGGCTAGAAAGTGGGAAATCAAAACAGCTAAGTTAGGAAGCTGAAGAAAAGAGAGTAGTGTGGCCCTGAGACATTATTGGAAATGTTTCTTGGCTTCAATACTTTGGCAATGATGCCGCAAAGCTTGGGCTTGCTGTGGAGTTATATCCAGTCTGAGCACAATTCCACTGCATGTGGTGAGTACAATTACATTTCAGTATATAAGCCGCCATTTAGTGTGAATGTAGTGGACCCTCTCCCCTGCCACACACACTCTTGAAATAGAGAACGCTTATTTTGTGCCTTCATGCTTCTTACATCAAACCCAAACACATTCGGGAGCCAATTTAGGATCAACTTGGCTTATAGAATAAAACAAACTGAAGTGTTTGACAAAATTTTTTTGTATTTCTGAAATAGTTGTAGCTAGGCACGCATTGAAATCATTAAACAAACAAGCTTTTGAATCATTTTTAGCTGTCTCTGAGTAGACAGAATGGAGCATAATTCCCACTTATTTCCCTTTCAAATAATAAATTTTGCAGGAACTGTTCCATAGCGATGGCTGAATCTGATTGTTTAATAACAACGTGTCAGCTTCTCTGTTTGATATGTTAATATGACTCTGGGTTTTCCCAGAATTCTCTCTGGAGTGGCAGTTTGGCACTCGGGTGGTCAGAGTAGATTGAGAATTTTCACAGTTGCCTTTGGCTTCACCCGGCTCCCCTGCCAGTCAGAGCACAACACCCATAAACTGCATGCCAATCAACGTCACTGTTAAAGGGGCTCTCAGTCAGCTAGGGTAACTTGAATTTTTGACAATGTAATTATGGCCCTTGCGTCCACAATAGAAGTCTGAACAGGATGGAAGGGTTTTTATTGATTGTTTAGAAGGGAAATTTATCAATGTCTCTGGCACTGTTCATACCTATTCCCTAAAAAAAACCTCTCCTGGCAAGTTTCCAAAGAGAAAACTAGTTCAGTGGCCTTGTCCATAGTTTTGTCCTTTCTATCAAAATTGATCCTGACTGGTTGGGTCTCTGAAAGAACTTGCACAGTTTTGACCCATGTGAGTTTTAGTGGATAGCATCAGCATAAATGCTGTTGCACCATTGCACATAAATCTATCCTATTTTGTTATTGGGAAGTCGGTAACGGATGACATGCCAGAGAGTTGAATTTTCAAAATGGCATGGGGACTTAAAGGTAAAGTTTAATAGTCATGAAGCTTGATACCTTGATATTATTCTGTCTACTGATCACAGTTTATTCATATTCAATCTGTTCTATGCCCTCCATTCCTTTCTTTCTAGTCATTAATCAATTCATCATCCTTGAATTGATTAATGACTACTACAGTAAGTAAATGCTACTACATTGCACTTTTGAGTTGAATCTTCTGTGCTTCTTCATGTATCTCCTGATTTTAATGGTTCATTGTTTTGTGTACTTGTACAATTTAACTATTTGTAGCAATGTACAGTAGATCTATATCATGCCCAATACTTTTTAGCAGATAAATGCATGCTAGAGGCCTATACTTTTCCAACTTCCACACTGATTATTAAAAACATTTGTAGAATGCTCTATATCTTCATTTAATGATAAACAAAACTTGTCACAGAAGTTGAATCATATATTCTAAGCACAACAGGATGTCTTGAAGATGATTTGAAATTTGAAGTTGGTGAATCTCCTTGAAACTCTTGGTGGGTTAAAAATCCTATTAAATGAGCAACTCATCAAAAATGATCTTGAAGAAAAGAGGATGCAACATATGAAATTGAGCTAGTTTATACTATTTGATGCTGTGTTTGTTATTAAAAACATTGAACAATTAAAATGCATATTTTATTGGATTGCATTGATTATTAAAACTATAGAAACTGTCTCTGTCTTACAAAACTGAAAGGGTACCAAAGGTTTGAAAAAATCTATAGTGAAAGATAAATTTACTTGAATCCGATCACAATTTATTAAGTACAATAATTATGGCAGAAATACTAAATGTAAAGTTATGTTCATTTTTTCCCCTTTGGGTACCACACTCTACCATTTTTTTCTTTTTCTTTCTTTCTTTAATTTCTCTCTATTTCTTTTGTAGTTTTGGATTGCTCATTCATGCTAAGAAACAGGGGAAAAAATCTGATTATGGCACAGGGTTATTACTGAAAAGAGTTGTTGATATGAAGTGAGCTTACCACTATTACTATTATGCATTCACTACGCTACTACAGTAGTAATGTGTGTTATAGTATTCATTGTATAACTGAAAAAACTTGTTTTTGTCAATTTTTAGGCCTCATGTTAATGTTTCACATTCTGGATATTGTTGATATAAACAGTCTTTTGGCTATAGAGAAGTTGTTCTCCCAATCATTGGTCAGTCAATAATTTAGAAAATGAATTAAATAATTGTGGAATTATACTGAACAACCTTTTTTTTTAGTATTTGGGAATATTTCTGGCTGTAGACTTTTTGGTAAAAACATAATTATAAATTTAATATCTTGGGTTTTTTGTTCTAGCAACCTTTCTTTTGTTAGAAATTTAAGTAATACATATATATTGTGGTTGATAGCTTTATTCCCCCCCCCCACTCTATAGTGCTACCATATTTGTTAATTACTCATGAATAAACTGTAGTAATTATTTTGCTTCCAAGATATTTTAGATCATGGTGGGACCATAGTCTTGAAAACTATCAGAACAAACATCTCTCCCTCAAGTTCTTTTAACCCCCCAGTTCTTTACAGATGATCATCTTTATTTCCAATGCCAAATTTTGCTGGAATGAGCGCCAATTTGAAGTTTTGGCAGAAATCCAGTTTGTTTTAGAGAGGTGGAATTACATGGAGGCTTCTTCAGAGCAATTTGAGAATAAAATGGCAGGGAAGGTTTCTGCAAATATGTTATCTTTGGTTAATCCACCAAAGTGAATTAATCTGTGACAATTCAGAAAGTTGATAGCATGTCATTTTCACTCTGGACTAATTTTACAATGAATAAAGATTAAGTGTCAGTATTCTAGTATATGGTATAGATACATTCTTTAATGCTTGTATTTTGAGGAATAGTACTTCTGCATAATATCCCAGGTCTGGAGCAGCTCATTACTCCATCAGTGTATGATACAAGCTGCATCTTATTGTTGGCTCTTCACAAACTGCCCCCAATAAAAAGTCTTTTTTCTTGTTAGCCTAAGAAAATGAGATCCTTTTTCTTTTACCTTGCCTTCAGTGATGGAGAATTTAAGTGAGTGTATCCAATTTCTTTGGATGAGTTTTCTCTAATTGGAGGGATACTTTGCTGTTTCCTTGCATTTAGCCAAGTTTTGATCAATTGTGGAGAAGCCCAGAAATCTTTACAGGTTTGTTTCTTTGATGTACACAAAAGTTACTCTGCAGAGTGCAGAGAAGCACACCTACCTTCCACTCCCCACAGAGCTCACCTTGCACCATTTGAACTTTTCTGTGTATTTGTTAATTGTTACAAAATACTCTCTTTCTCTGAGAAGATGCAAAAATTGCCAATTAAGATAATGAAAGAAATTCAAAGAAATGCAGAAAAATGAATGGATTATCCTGTATTTGGAGGGAGATATTGGAAATGTATTGCCTTTTTTATAATGAAGGTAAGAGAGAATCTAATTAAGGAATGATCAAAGCATTTGGAGAAGGGGCAGCAAGATTAGTGAATGGCAAATTTGAGGTAGCGAAAGTGATCCCTTATTGGCTTATGTTTTCTGCCATGTCCGTTGACAAGCATGAGCTAAGCAAAAGTTGGCTCAAAATTCTCTCTGTGAGCCCCAGAGTCTCATACCTACAAACAACGTAGTGCACCAAGAGTTTTGCAGCTGTAATAGTTAAGAACAACCTAGTGAAAGCTGATATAAGTTAATGTTGGTTGCAAATACTTTACTGAACCAAAGTATCTCAGTGTGGCAGAGTTCTTATACTATAAGATCTAGACTCCTAATGGTTAATATTTTTTAATATAATGCTAATTTTATGAAGAAATTGTGTTTGAACAGTGCTGATTTATTGCATTTTTCCAGATGAAATTTTAGATTGCAATCTTTATTTCCTTTTAAACTCTATAAAATAGAAGGAATAGTTATGATTGCTGAGTTGCCTGAGTGATGAGTGGTGGCTGTGTTGGAGGCAGGGGAAGGGACATTGGATCAATGTGCTTCAATTATGTTAAATCAAAATATTTAGATGAAATCAGTAGCCTCACAAATATATTCAACATTTACAGAATATGTGAAATAAGGGTAAGAATATTTATTCTGAAGAAATTCAGGGCCAGGCCAAGACATTTTACTGCCTGAGGTAAAATAACAAATGGTGACCTTCTTCTCAAGTCACAGTATATAATATCTTACACTGAATAATTAATTTTGGCACTTATGAGAAACTCCCACAAGTATCTTTGTCTAGCAGGAAAAATATATACATATTATATTAAATGATAAACAATGTGCTTCCTTTTCATGACATCCAGAATCATTTGTCCAACTCAGCTATCTCTATGTGCCTAATAGAAGGGCTGGTTGGCCCTGCAGCAATTTAAAACAGGATCAACAGAATTAGTATAACAAGATTGTTATAAGGATAACATGATGTGTGTAAAATGCCTTTTATTTCAGAGCAGTGCTAAAGTAAGGATTGTTATTATAAAGGGTCCTTCCACTCATTGTATTCTATTTAGCTGATGCATGTTTAGCTTTTTGGACATCATATATGCTTATTTTAGCTCACTTTTCAGCCTTAGTTCAGTTAACTTGTCAGGCAGCCTTATTTTATAATGGTATATCGGCTTATTCTGCTGCTGGAGAGAAATTATAAGATCTGTCCCTTCTTGGAGGAAACTTTCATTTCAGGCATTCCTAAAAACTGTAAAAATGTTGGCATGGGAAGGTAAAAATCCTTCCAAGGTATCTTAAGCTTGTGACATTAGTCTCAAGAGACATATCTTTAGCTGATCTTGAAATAGCAATTTATTCCACTTGGAAAATAATAGCAAGAGCACTTAGACTTATATACCGCTTCACAGTGCTTTACAGCCCTCTCTAAGTAGTTTACAGAGTCAGCATATTGCCCCCAACAATCTGGGTCCTCATTTTACTTACCTCAGAAGGATGGAAGGCTGAGTCAATCTTGAGCCCTGTCAGGATCAAATTCTAGGCTGTGGGCAGACTTAGCTTGCAATACCTGCACCACCAGGTATGAACTTCTTTGTTATTCTAATAACTTAGCTGAAATGCTCTTTTGAGTATTAGTTGACTTGCTTTAGATATGTTAATGGTTACCATTATCTTGCCATCCTCACACTTGAATGTCCATCCCAATTCAATATATATGGTGCCCTGTCACCTAAGTCTTTGACTTAAGCAATGAATCTATATGTTCAATTGTACTTCCTGTCTAGTTTTCTTCCTTAGGTGAGAATTTAATTGATAGCCTCCTTGAAGCCAATGTCATGTTTTGGATTATAACATTGAATTATCAATACAAAGATGCATAATACAGTGTTGAATATCATTAAACTATGTATGTTGATGAAGTTCTGCATAAAATAAACTCAGAATGAAATATTCTTTGAAAAAGCCTCTTAATATTTTTAACTGACTTTTACTAGAATGGTTATATAAAATTATCCCTCAGTGAGACACTATGTGGTGTGCTACAAGGTTCAGTCCTGGGCCTTGTGTTTTTCAGTATTTTCTTTAGGCTTTGGATGAACAGAACTGTTCACAATGACTCCAGTGTTTACAGTGACTCCAAAAGGATGAAATGTTCTTTGGGATGTCATGCTACAGGTACTGCTATTTTGTACTTCCATCATATTATCATAAGCAAGTACTAAGAGGTAGAATTCATGTTGCATGCAAGCCTATCTGATTCTCTTTGGTATAAGAGGATAACTGCCAGGCTTTCATGATTCTGTTATGATGTCCTTTGACAATAAAACAGAGCTTCCAGTATCCCTTGGGTTAATTGTTTCCTGACCCAGCCTACCTTGCAGACTGACAGCAACTGCCATAGAAATTGATTGATCCATTAATAAAAATATATTTACATTTTAGATAAAGCCAACTTCAAAGGCGCTATTTCATCATTTCCCCAGCCACTTGAAATAAAAAGGTTTGTATTACTATTTATTAGATTGATAGGCATCCTTGTTGGCTCCATCACAACTTTAGGAGGCCTACAAGACCTGACTGACAGTAGAAATGATTCAGCAATGTACCACCGGATATGAGAGAGAGGGGTGGGGAATGGGGAAGGAAGTCTATATGGGAAATTAGTTGAAGAAAAGAAAAATACTCATTAAAGAAAATTCTGCTGGGTTTCAAACGAACAAAAAAAGAACCCACGAACCTTTATGCTAAATAAGAGCCACTGTGCACATCTTATGATATTCATTTCTTGATTTCAGCTTATGAGCTTTTTGTTTATAATGCTGATGCTGTTTCATTATCAACATTTAGAAAAATAGGAATACTGAATGATAACTGCATTTTGGTTTATTAGATTATATTTACATTAAAGTGCTAATAGAACTAATTTTTCCCATATTCCCAATTACGATGATCATTTCCTCTACCCAACAGACCATTAATTATTTGACACAGAAGACAACAAGTTATGTTCTTAGCTTTCTAGACTAATAATAAAGAATGAATGCTTTTAATTAATCAATACATTGTGTTAAATGTTGGAGAAGTAAGAGATATTTCATATTCCAATATAAAGAACCGAGAAGACTCTTCACTGCCATAAAAAACACTAAGCCCTAAACTATTTCTGTCATAGCATATCCACTTTGAAGATCCTCAGCGGAGACTGGTGGAAATTCCAGCATGTCCCTTGAATTAGTCTGGCTTGTTCAGGAAGAATCAGCAATACACCAACAAGCTTCCTGTTCTATCATAACCACACATTTTCCCTTTGCATGCTAACAAGCAAAACATAGCCAGATAAATCTGCTTTCATATTTTAAATGAACAGTTTACTACATATTAATTTAGCAATTATAGCTGAATCAGAGATACTTTTATCAAAGCCTCTAGACTCTATAAATAGGATATCTGGGACCAACATATACTGCTACACCATTGTACAACACAGACAAGGAGATGTACACTAACTATGTTTTGATGTTATAAATTTGGATTGTGGATATTTATTGGCATTTTGGTGTGGTTATTTGTGGTTTACATGTAGACCTCATTTAGTGACTGCCTCATTTTGTGTCTCATCACAGTTATGATGGTGTACATTTACAACCAATCCTTACATTTATGAGTTTTGCAGGTCTGAAAAAAGATCATAAGCAAAACTGCAGTTTCATTCAAAGGCCATTTGACTTAATAACTGAATTGTCAATCTCAGTTATGGACACTAAACAAGGATTACCTGTATTGCTTTTGTAAGCTGCTCAGATTCATTTCAACTGAAGTGGAATAGAGGAACTTTGCTCTACTTTTGCTCACTAAAGTGGTTTCCCTGAAGAAAGTGACTTGAATTCATACTTCTAGGGCATTGTATATTAAAACCTGAATTTCAAGAAGCTGTGAAAATACTATATAATCATCTCTTTAAAGAAAACTTCATTTTAATGGGAAGTATTGGGCTTTTTTCTGATTAAGAATGATTAAATTTATGATTAACCATTTCTATCTATATTAATGGAATACATCCCCCTCCCTAAATTAATTGCTTTGTTATTGAGTACAAATAATACATTGTAGAATACAAATAATGGTTAAGTACTGTGGTATCTGTTTCAATAGAAATTGGAAGCTATTAATAGTGTGATTATTTCTTTTGGAAATATGATTTTCAAAGAAAAGTGTATATCTTTGAGTTTAATACTTAAGTCTCTACTATAGTATTACTTATTTTTATTTATGAGTACTAAAAGGAAAAGAGAAGAGAACCTCTTGGAAAAGGTAAATAAGCATTTAATTTCTAATTTCTTTTTCTGTACACTAATTGGTGGTGTTTACAAACATTTAAGCCGCCTTAAAAACATAGTATAAATGTTTGTATTTGCCTTTCTGCATGTTGTACATATGGGAATAATTCCTGCTGAAATTTAATTACGCTTCTGTTGTGGATATATGCTATTCATTTTGCCATTGGAAGTATTGTTAAGAACAATCTTTATATTGCCTGTGTGCTGCTGAGAATAGCACATCACTAGGGCCAACGTCACAGGAGACATTATTTTCTTCTCTGAGCTGAAAAAAAGAAAAGAAAAATATTTTTAATTGTATGTTCTAAGTTTTGGAGACAATACAGAAAAATAATTGGTTGGCCAAACTTTTTTAGTGATGGAATTCAAACCTGATACCATTGTGATAGTCCTTGTATTAGGTTTGACTTAACATTTTCTTCAGAGCATTATATTGAGTTGGAGATGTTTTATAGGGCTTACTTTGTGTTCCTTAGTTTGTGTCCTTTCTTTGATTTGCTGACTATAGTTGTTGTTGTTGTTTTTGATAAAAAGTGTTGTCAAAGTTGTAAC
>NW_015386548.1:473722-477075 GCF_001527695.2 Protobothrops mucrosquamatus
AAGTTGCTGCCAAGACATTCCTTTGTCTTTGTCTGTGCCGAGCAGTTTTTCAGGCCTCGGCTGACTGGTTGGGGTGTGTGAGTCGGACGGGGGACAGAACAATGACAGTATTATATTAAAAACTTAAAAATGAGAAAAATGTGCATTCTTAATCCATACATTGCTCTCATTATGTTCTTAAACACTACAGATATGGTTGGGGCCGGGCTTAATATTCATTAAAAATGGCATCCTTTTTTCCCTCATATGTGAATCCTATTTAATATTTCAGGCTGTGTACCAAAAATATCAGTCACATATTTGAAATCAGCAGCATACCCCAATGAAACAAAGTTGGATTTAATAGACTTTGTGGATTGGAAACCTGGAGATGAAGTTGTTGTATGCAGAGGAAGTTTTGAAGGTGCTCAAAAGAAAAAGGAAATTCTTACCATTAAGGAAATAAAGGGTACAGAACTCTACATTACGTCTCCACTAAGGTAATCATGCCTGAGTTGGCAGTGTTGCATTGGCAAGGCTCATGTGATGTTAATTTGAAGTTTATACAACTGTGGATCTGCATTGGTACAATTGCATTTCACATATATAGGCGACTGCATATGTGTGCGGATTAAGTACTCATTGCCGAAAGGGGAATCAATACTGGTGCTAGAAGATGTATTAAGGCTAAGTTCTGCCTTCAATTCAGCTTATTTCTGGCCTTTAAAAATTGATGGAATCGTTGACACAATTTGGTAAAACTAGCAGTATTTATTCTTATGTATCCTATAGGTATTCTTATGCTGTTACTGAAAAGCAGGTTCTCAAAGAGCATCTTACTTTTAGAGCTGTTGTGGCATTGCTGAGTAGGAATCTAGTCATCCAAGGAAATGTCACAAGTGAAAAAATTTCCCATCTGCAACTCTGTAAAGCCACAGCTCTTTCAGGAGGTGAGTGAGGAAGAAGTGCACACCTATGTACAACAAAAGTAAATAAGTGAGCAGAGCATTGTAGTTTTTAAACATCCTACGTTTTTATCATTATTTCAGAGGCCTTCCCATTTTACTTCATGTACAGGCGCCAAAAAACTTTCCTCTTTTCAGTATATGACAATGAAATATTAAGCAGACTGAACTGAGGCATTTTCTGTTTGCTTCAAAGTGTTGGAGCAATTAAATGTAGTAGGCACTTTCAGAATATAATTTTGTACTTTAGATTAATGCACTAATTTGATTCACACACACCCTTCTTCCCCAGTTTTAGAGGGAAAGAATGTTGAAAAAGTATTTTGAGATATTGTAAGAAATATGCATCAATATGCAGAAAAATGGATAATTATTTAAATAAAAGTGCATTTCAAAGAGGGAAAGAGAATCTTAATATATATGAAGACTGGATTTGCTGTGTTTATAATGTACTCTTTAATCAAGAAGACAATTGTAGGAATAATTTATGTTTATGTAAATTTTTGAGACACATGCTTAGTTCATTAAACAGTTTATTGGATTCTTGTCACCAAAATACTTTTTGTAGTAGAAGAGATATGATTTTCTTCCCACATTTAACATTTTTATGAGTGAGTAACAGTAAAACCGATACAAGAAATTGTCTAAAAATAGTGCCTTAAAGCACAGTCCCCAACCGTTTTGGCACCCGGGACTAGTTTTGTGGAACACAATTTTTACATGGACCGCGGTGGTGGTAGTTTCAGTTTTGCTTGATGGCCTGCCACTCACCTCCAGCTGTGTGGCCTAGGGGTTGGAGACCACTGCCTTAAAGGTTTTCATAAAATTACTGCCATTTCTGTTAAGTATTACTTCAAGTCTGATGATTACATATTTCCTCTGTGATTTGCTGAAATTCTCATCTCAACTGATTTGCTGAAATTTTCATCTCAACTGAGAATATTCTCAGTTCTAGCTCTCAGTAATGTCTATCTCCCTTCCTGCTTTTCAGATAACTCAAACTGCCTCTATAAGAGAACTGAGAGAAAACCTGGGTCTCAGGACATGGGGGGTATTGTCATTGTGGAATCCTATTATGATAAAGAAAGTCTGCTACATTTGGCAGGTGTGCAGTTCCATCATGTAGGACAAGCATTCCAAAGGCATTTCGGTGCACTGACCCTGGTTGGAAATGCTCAAATGACTAGTAAGACATTTTAATTTTTAGAGGCGATAGTGGTTGTTACATTAATTGTTTTCTTAACAGTTTTTAAAATTTATTTTGCATGTGGGTGCAATCAAAACACCACTGATGAAAGCAAACAAGGACGCTACTTCTAGAAAGGCTCCTGATATATAAATTTTACTTGCCGATTCAGATGTTTATTTCAATTCTATACAATTCTAATGGAGGTGACATTGCTTTTTCCCCTCAAATTCTAGCAGCTAATAATTATTTTCCTCTGTATTTAGCACCAGAATGCTGATGACATCAAATTCTCAATATCTTTTTAAAGTTCAGTTTTAGGTGAGATGAGACCAATTAATCAACTGTATTTAGGCTTAGTAGTAAGCTGGATATAAACAGCCTATTAAAATTTCATCCAGGTACAAACAAGCTGTTGTTAGTGTTTTAGCTAAAAAGGGAACCCAAGATTTAGCAAGAATTGGATTAGATTGTATTACCTATAGTTTACCAGGACACTTTCCAATCTAGTGCACCAGATGATTTCCCAATTATATCAAAATATAAATACCACAACCAACTCAGTCAATATGCCACTTGTAGTACATCTAGGGAAAATATATTTTTGACTGCAATTATATATAATGCAGTGATATCTATATTGGATTACTGCAGTGCTGTTAAATGGGAGTCCTATAAAATCAGTTTAGAAATTCAGTTTATTCAGAACAAATAAATATTTTTACCCTGATACTGTCCTTTCCTCTAAGGAGCCTGAGGCAATACATATGGATGTAATGTCTCAGTTTATATTTGCAAGAACTTAAAAAGTCACTTGGTGAGTTTCAGGGTTATATACAGTAAGGGTTATCAAATTATCCTATTGAAACTATCTATCATACCATTAAAAGAGTTTCCTTGACTATCAGTTTATTCACAGCCACAGCTCACACTCTTAGACAATGGGCTACTTGCTCTAGATTCTACCCATCTGTTAAGACCTTCTGAAAGCTTCTCCACTTCTGATAGGACTTTCTTTTTTTTCTTTTTTTTTTCACCATACACCATACACCAAAACTACATAAACATAAATCTTTTCTTCTAACAGAACAGTGCTTTACATTTTAAATGTTCTTTACATCTTATTTACATTTTATATACATCAATAATTATATCTTTTTCTTTCTCTGTTCTAGCCAATTATAACATTTATTCCAAATTTCATAAAATTCTGACGTCTCCTT
>NW_015386548.1:479241-480325 GCF_001527695.2 Protobothrops mucrosquamatus
TTTCAGCCATTATGTTAGTAAAAATTTTATAATCCGTATTTAACAGCGAGATTGGCCTATAATTTTTAATCTGTTTGGGGTCTGTGCCTTCTTTTGGGATAAGAGATATGATGGCATCTATCCAGGAGTCTGGTAATTTGGATTTCTCCAACACATCATTATACACATCTAGTAATATCTTTTCAAAATCTTTGTGGAAGGTTTTATATAGGACTTTGATAGGACTTTCTTAATGATGGCAATTTGTTTGTTAAACTCCATGTGCAAACTCACTCAGTGCTTCTACTAGTCTTTGGAAATTAAACTTTTCTCTCAGCTTTTCATCCATTTGCAAGAACTTTACTAACTAATAAAATGAAATTCAATGGTGAAAAAAGCAAGGTTCTACAGTTAGGCAAGAAAAACCAAATGCACAAGTACAGCATAGGTGGCACCTTGCTCAATAGTAGTAACTGTGAGAGGGACCTTGGAGTCCTAGTGGACAATCACCTAAATATGAGCCAGCAGTGTGCTGCAGCTGCCCAAAAGGCCAACACAGTGCTATTTTGCATTAACAGATAGAATCAAGATCATATGAAGTGTTAATACCACTTTACAATGCCTTGGTAAGGCCACACTTGGAATACTGCATCCAGTTTTGGTCACCGCGATGTAAAAAAGATGTTGAGATTCTAGAAAGAGTACACAGAAGAGCAACAAAGATGATTAGGGGACTGGAGGCTAAAGCATATGAGGAATGGCTGCTGGAATTGGGTATGTCTAGTTTAATGAAGAGAAGGACGAGGGGGGACATGATAGCAGTGTTCCAATATCTCAGGGGCTGCCATAAAGAAGAGGGAGTCAAGCGCCTGAAGGCAGGACAAGAAGCAACGGGTGGAAACTAAGCAAGGAGAGAAGCAACCTAGAACTAAGGAGAAACTTCCTGACAGTGAGAACAATTAACCAGTGGAACAACCTGCCTCCAGAAGCGGTGAATGCTCCAACATTGGAAGTTTTTAAGAAGAGACTGGACAGCCATTTGTCCGAAATGGTATAGGGTTTCCTGCCTGAGCAGGGGGTTGGACTAGATGACCTTCAAGGTCCC
>NW_015386548.1:480400-506072 GCF_001527695.2 Protobothrops mucrosquamatus
TATTATTATTATTATTATTATTATTATTATTATTATTATTATTATTATTGATGCAATCCATTGAAATGATTCTGCTGCTATTGGAAACAACTATTGGTACATTCTAATTTTGATATTGCATCACTTTTCAGTTTTGCTGGTCTGTATTCAAGTCTTTTTCTTTTTCGCTTTTTTAGAATCTTACATGCAACATTGTGTTGTTTTGGATTCTTTTGCTCAGGGAGTTAGCCTATCAGGGATATCAGATTTCAAGATTGAAAATAATACTTTTTACAACATTATGGGCCATGGAATTAAAATAGGTAAGTGAACTAAAAAGGTTACAGCGTTTGCAGAAATTTTCATCCCACAAAGATTATTTTAGAAATTCTTTGCTCAGGATTCCCCAACACCTTTGCTTTACAATCCTGTTTCCGGAGATTTTATTTTCAAATGAAAAATAATCATTTATATGAAAACAGAAAATGTCATTTCAATCCATTAAAACAAATTAGAGAACTGAAGAGTAGAAGTCATTAGTAAAGCAGGTTTTTCAAGCTTTCGTTGAAATATGGGAGCGTCACACGTCAGCAGCCTGCTAACCAAAAAGGAGTACTGTGGTATCACAGATATGTTTTGGCACAATATATCACAGAGCAGAAGTCCCTCCATCAAATGAATAACTAAATGAAGAGGCACGTTTGACACAGCCTGAAACCTGAGCCCAACGCTGAATGGGACAACTCTTGGTGTTCTCTTTTTCTTTTTTTAAATTCAGTTGAGCTGAGATGAAGCTATATTTGTGCTGTCTCCATGTCTTATACACATACAGACACAGAGAGGGATTTTAAGAATGGTAATGTTTGGGTGCTTCACCCTGTACCATCTGAGAAAGGGGAGCAGTAATATTAAGGTACCTTTACATTGCAGCTTCTTCCATTTATCCTCCATTTGAAGTTGATTTTGATTATGTTCACTCCTGCCAACCTCAAAATGCTGAGAAAATGCAGAGATCACCGCAAAGTAATCAGTGCTCCATCTCTGTGATGGGAGAGTGCAAAATGGCATCCAGTCAGCATCTATGCTACCATAGCTTCTATAGTAACTCCTACCACCCACTCCATATAAAAAGAAAGACATTGCTACTCCCACCCACTTTTTCTGTTCGGATCAGATATAGGTGTATTTTTCAGATTTTCAGGACATCTAAGCAGTTCTGATTTAGGATGGCAGCCTATCAAGACAGGAAGCATGACTAGATGGACTAATTCTAATTTATTGTAGGGTTAGTTAATAGAATCTTGCAAGTCTGATAATATATTTCTCCCTTTACAGCCCAAGAAAGCATTCCTTTTGTGGGCTAAGCTGCCTGTTATCCAACCATTCCCCTAGCTATGGCCCTTCCCCCTAGTTCAGTGGTTCTCAACCTTTTTAATGCCACGACCCCAACCAGTCGTAAGTCGAGGACTAAACCGGTCATAAGTCGAGGACTAAACCGGTCATAAGTCGAGGACTAAACCGGTCATAAGTCGAGGACTACCTAACCGGTCGTAAGTCGAGGACTTTCCCTGCCCGGGAGCGCCACACATGCGTGGTTCTGCCCCCTGCTCCGGCCGAGGCGTAGCTGGCAAGCGGCAGAGACGGAGCAGGCCGACCACCCGCTGGCCCAGCCCAAGGGAGGTAAGGCACCTGCCGGAAAAGGGGGAAAAAATGGCGGACAAAAAAATGGCGGACAAAAAAATGGCGGACAGCCTTGCTTGGCGACCCCCGTGAAATGGTCGATCGACCCCAAATGGGGTCCCGACCCACAGGTTGAGAACCACTGCCCTAGTTCATGCCCAAGTTCATTCCCGCATACCATTACATAGGGTGAGCTACAAAGCCATCAAGTTACCTTTCCTCCCCTGTATTCAATAGCTCTGGAAAGGCGTGATAATGAAAAGATAGCAAGTATTATTGATTTGCAACAAGCACTTCCTCAATACTGTAATTGCATGTTGTTGTGGTAGAGAAAGGGGGAGATAAAAGCCAAGTTCTAATGGATGGAAAAACTATATGCATTGACAAGAATACCCAGCTTGGCTCTGGAAGCAAAAGGTCTTAGAACTAGCTAGTGATTTGTGGCTATACAGATCTGGACCTGGTTCTGAAACAACATGAAGTCTTCATGGTGCAAATCCCCAGGATTCAGAGATTGGTAGAATTGTCTTCAAATCAAAGTCATGCTCTCACTTAGTTATTCTGACTGTGCTTTGTGAGAGCTATCCATATTTGATAAACTTCATCTCCTCATAATGCTTTAACCTTTTTGTAGATTTCACCCCCTTTTTGTATAAGACAAAAAAAAATATTATGGAAACTTTAATAACTCATATTGATAAGGAATATAACTCATTCTTAACCTTTTTAAATGAAATTTGGCAGGCTTCATCTTATGATGGTGTAGCATATCTGCCAAACTTCGTCTCACTGTGGTAAAAAACCCAAAACGTTTATACATGCTGTTTAGCATTATGTTTTCCCATGATAGATGTTGGGATTTTTTTTCCTAGTTACTCTAATCCCAGCAAAAGCAAGTCCTGGCAACAACATTCTCTTTTGTTACTGCCATGCGGTTGCCTTTATCTTGTACTCAGTTCATGAAGAAAATAAATTTAAGTTGTCCTTAGCCATCTTTGCCCGAAAGTACTGTAATGTTTGCTGGCTTATTCTGACATTGTTCAAGGATAATTTTAAAGACATGTTAGGCATTGTCACATTAAGCGGACCCTGCCATAGCATGGGAATAATGCTAGAAAAAAGAAGAAGAAAAGAAGGCATTGCCACATTACCTTGAAGGTAAGATAGATGATCACAGTGACTTGAAAGAGAGGCAGTATAGGAAAGATTGGGATCAGCAATCCTTCCTATCTTTATTTTGTTTTTTTAATTTGGGAGGGAAAAAGTGCAACTTATTCCAAAGAAGTTGTGTGCAAGACTTACTTCCAAGTCTTTAACAGGATGAGTTCATAGGACTAAGGATTAAGTTCCACCCCTTTGTTTACCTTTTTGCTGGTCTTGTCCCTCACGTGTAAATAGCGGAAGCTATCAGTTTATATTTGAAAAGGATCTTAACATTTTTATTAGATTTTGATTCTGCCTTTATTACTTTATAAGTAACTGAAGGCAGCAAACATAGCTAATATTCCTTCCTCCTCCTGGTTTACCCATAACACCAACCCTGTGGGGTGAGATGGGCTGAGAGTCAGGGACTGGTCTAAAGTCACCCAGCATATCTAAGGTGGGGCTAGAACTATAGATTCCTGGTTTCTATGCCAGCATCTTAACCACTACATTAAATCAATATATCATACATTCAGTAAATTCAATTTGTATGATATATCATACATAACAATATACATTCTATATTTTTCACAATATTGATATAATTTTTAATATAGTATGATCAATTTTGTTTACCTTTTTAACAAAACAATTTCAATTTTTAAGTTTACGTTTCCTTCCTTCCTCTCACTCTAAACTGCTCACAAAAACATAAAAGAGCAACATATAAAAAATTAACCAAAACAACTGCAAAATAATCACAAGATGGCAACCCTACAGTAAAGCAAACATAAGCATATGGCAGCTATCAGCTTTTTGGACAAAGGGCTGATCCAGATGGCTGCATTAAATTTTTATCCACTAGTCTTTGAGCTAGAAGAAAAATATGTTGGTGTAATCCACAGTGCCCATGGCTAATCCCTATTCTGCAACAGGAACTGGACTGATAAAAGGTGCTGTTCTTGTTAACCTATTGAGAGCACATTTTAAAAAAAGATTAATAGAGATTCTGATTTCATTTACTCTCCCATTTCCCCTGCTGGTGGGAAATCAGCTATCAATCATTCTTCCATGCATCTATTTATTTATTTGGGTTTTTCTTACCTCCCAATTCTAAAAGTCTGGTGGTGTATGTCTGAAAAATAAACATAACACTAAAAGTACAAATTCCAAATTAGTGTCGTCACTGAAATCAACTGGTGCTAAGGACTCCCTGAAACAAAATAGATTTAATTTATTCATGAAATGCTGACAAATTAGAGGCTTCACCTCTTTCAGTGGAAGAGAGCACCACAAAGTAAGGGCAACCTTAGAGAAGATCCTGTATGAGAAGAGCAGCTTTGGAGAAGTATAGGCAAGAGCTTAGAATGGCAGGTTTAGCCAGCTGCCTAGCTGTCCAACAAATAGTTTGCAAAAGTGTGGCAATGCATGGGATGGGGAACCTCTGATGTGCCTCCTTGTTGTAATGAATACAAGATAATCACCTGTCCAAAAGTAAACTGAGGTGAAATCAGCACCCAACCTCCTAACTTTCTCTAAGGGCCTGAAGACCTGGCTCTGCCAGTTGGCCTGGGGCCCCCAGCAGGGGTACATGACACTGGAGGTGGCCGACAGATTAAGACTTGCCTTCACTTCCTCCATGCATATCCTGCTCCCTTCCTTCCCATTTTTTAAATTGTAAATTATTATTATGCATTTTTATTATTCAATGTTTTATAAGCATTTAATGTTTGTAAGCCTCTAGGCAAGATGGAAAGCAAATAAGTCTAATAAACCAACCAATCAATCAACCAGCAAACAAACCCATCTCACAGGTCACAGGAGGTGATGATAATGAGTGAATTCCATCCTCAATTGTGCTTCAAGAGAAGAGCAGTGTAGCGAGTGACCAAGGAGTCCAATTCTGACCTGACAGCTGGTGGCTGTCCTACCAGAGGTAGCCAGTGGAGAGCCATGGAAAACACACTATTGTGATTGGCTGATGTGCAGTAACAACATGATAACCATCGTGTCCTCACCAAATACTGCCAAAACCATAATGAAGTAGCCAAAGGCGCTGTTCCTGCACTGAGGTTAAAAAACCAGTAAAATGTATAGCTTGAAAAACTCGAAATGCTTCAATGATGACAGAACTAGCTATGCAGAGCTGATTTTCCTAGTTTTAATCAACACTTTGTGCAGCAGAGGACTTGCAGTACAAAAAGACCACTACACCTGCTTAAAATACAGCAACAAACAGGTTTGTGTTTATCATGAAGACAGGTAGAATCTGAAGAGCATTTTCAAATGCATTGGTTAGGCATTATGTAAACTGATGCTTCTGCAGAAGCCAGTTGCCTGGTCTTTCCTGGAGCTCAGGTCACAAATACCATGAAGAACAGTTTCCAGCAACCAGAGGAGAAGGAATGTCCCTGCAGGTCCCTAGATGGGCTATAAAGACCCGGGATAATAAACCACAACTAAACCAGCAATTACATTCCATTTACTGAATATAATTTTCAATCACCAACACATCCAGTTTACTGGCTCTAGTTTGTACCCCTAATAAAAACTATATCCAGACAATTGGGAAATTCCTATTTTAAAACTGGAACAGCCAAAGATAACTGTAAGCTGTTTCAAGTATGAACTGGGGATAAGATGAAAGATATGGCAAAAAAAAAATGTTACCAGGGCATATTCATGCTGTGGTTAGGGTGACAAGAGGAAAAACCCCAAGTGAAAGTGAATTTGTGTAATCAAGCTTCTTGAGTAGGAACACTTTAGCCTGGAGAATAGAGAAGCTAGCTAAGCCAGCAGTATCCAGTTAAAGAAAGACAGATTTGAGTTTAATTTACTATGTTCCCATTCCTATGGGATCTGTTGTTCTTCTGCTTTCAACAGTTATTAAAGATAAGCACTGCTGCTGGCTGCTTATAACGACACTTTCATAAATATATAGAATATGATGATTTTGATACAATGGTAATGCCCCAGTAGATCAAAATCATCTAAAAAAGAAGGTTGATCAGGACAAAAATGTTTGTACGCTATAACCAAAGCTAGGCCAGCAGCAATTAAGTGAAGAGCAGCACATACCAAGCAACAGAACAAAGGCTTATTAAAGGATGCCGAACAGGATATTGATGTTTGTAAATGCACCACAAAGCTCATCATCAACAAAGCATGCACAATGTACTTTAACATAAGCTAAATCAATTAACCAGATCAACACCATGTTAGTAGTCTTTGCATTTATACAGTCTCAGCAGGTTTAGCAACACTTGTGTGTAAAGCACAATAGTGCATGCGCAAGCATACACACCCCTCTTTGCTTTAACAGAACGCAGAATAAAGTGCTCCGTATATTGGTCCAAGTCATCAGTATGATCTCTAACTACAACTCACCCACATTTACTTCCACTTCCCTGCAGCAAAGTTTTTTTTAAAGCAGCAATTATTTATCAAGCAGATTGGCAGCCATGTAGCTGCTATTGGGACTTGAGTTTATCTGCTGTTGTCCTCAGAACAGTCCATTCCTCCATCACTTCATTAAGCCTAAATCAGTAGCAGCTGGGGCCATGAATAATAGGTGGGTGCAAAAAAAGGTTAATAGATAGATAGATAGATAGATAGATAGATAGATAGATAGATAGATAGATAGATAGATAGATAGATAGGCAGACAGGCAGACAGGCAGACAGGCAGACAGGCAGTCAAGCAGTCTGCTATGCAATAATTTATTAATTTGCAATTGTATTTTTAGGAGCATGGAATGGCAATAATAAAATAAGACATAATACAATTATTGGACTAGTGGGCACCGATGGCCTTTCCAATACTGAAGTTCTGTCCCCAGCTGGAATATATATCCAGTCTCCTGATAATTTGATAGAGGTAAGATATAAAGACAATACTATTGTACATATGGGAAAGCAAAAAAACAAGTGACATTGTGATACATTTTCTTGAAGCTTCCTCAACCCAACAGTTAGATTTGTAGATTAAATTAATGCTCATTCTGCTATTTCTTGCATTTCTTTCTATTTCTATTTTTTCTATTCTTCAGTTCAGAACTGAACTGAAGAAGCTTCTTGGATGAGAAGTGAAAGATTTTCAAGAAAAAGAAACTAGGAAAATCCAGTTGCCTTTGGAAAAGCACCTTTTGGTTTCTCCACAAACTTGATGAAATAGTGTGCAAGTGGGGCCTGCATATCTTTCAGTTTTCAAGAAATCACCCATTGGAAAAGAAAGCAGGAAGCAAATATCTCTTTTAATTAATTTTAAATTTGTATTGTTATTTATGTATTTTAATTGATTGTCAGCCGCCCTGAGTCCTACGAGGAGAAGGGCGGGATATAAATCCAAATAATAAATAAATAAATAAAATAAATAAAATATAAACAAAGCAAGTAGAAGAAATGAATGCTTAGTTTTCAACATTGCATTAAACAAATATGTATAGTGCCAATATTATGAATAAAATGTAACTTGGTTGTACTCCAATTTTATCAGAAATTCTCATGGAAAGACATTTTGGGGGAAATTTAGCTACAACAAAATCCGCAAAATAAAGTTTCACATAAAATTTCCTACTTGCCTAAAAGCACTGCTGTCAAGCTACTCCTCCTCTACATAAATATACAGGCTTCCCTCCCCTCTCTGGGTTAAAAATAATTTCTGGACTGAGTCACTGGTATTCTAGGTAAATATCCAGTGACATAATATGAGTTGACAATGGAAGCTCTACATTAACTGTGCTAAGGGCAGTATGATATACAAAGCTATATATTTCTGTAACAAGGTGCCTCGACTTGTGCTTTAGGCATTATTCTTATCTCTTTGTTTTGCCACCTAAAGAAAAATGTCATGCACCATGACAGTGAGAAAACTGGATAGGTTGCAAACCTGGAAATAGGATCAGGGGCCTTCCTTTCTTAGGCTACTGATTCTACTGATTCTCTTTGATCTAGGTCACAACTAGTATTCTCAAAGCTATTCATCCAGTAACCTCTGGCAAGTAAGTTGGTGGCTGTGCTTGCAATCCCTTTGGGAAAATAACCACTTGGCAAGTATTTAAAATGACATCAATGAGCACCTTTTGGCCACAGCACATCTGGATCAGATTTCCATTGTTATTTTTTTATTAGTGCTGAATGTCTAGGCAATATTCCCATTTAATTGCCTTCTCTCTTAGAGTCCCCTAATTTTGAATCTTGGTTTGGTAATGAAACAGTTTTATTTCAGATAGATACACTAGGGAAAAAAGAATGCTGCTGTTATTTAGATGCTGTAGGCTGATAGATGCTCACCCAATTATGGAATTGTTTTGATGTATTTTAATTAATTAATTAATTAATATAGTATTTTGTTGTTTCTTATTGCTTTTCTTGTGGTATATATTCAGATAAATCTAGGGCAGAATCCATTTGGTTTGTATTTTAAGATGAACTGACCTTAATTCTCATTCCTGATCTATAATGTGAATCAGAACTCAATTGTTCTTCCCACTCAAAAAAAAAACCATACAAAAGTGTGTATAGTAAGAAAAACAGCAGTACTGATTAACAGATGAGGGAAATTCTATGTTCAAGTTCCTATCTGACCATAATGCTGAGCTGGGGTCAGCATTATATATCACAGGGTAGTTCTGATGCTAAAAAGTGAGAGAAGAAAACTACTTTGAGCCCCTGAACAAAATAGAAGAAACTTCAGTAGAGGAAGTCCATATTATGAAAAACTATGCAAAGTGTTGCAGAAACAGAATGGAACAAAAGTTTTTTGAAAATGATCTAAATCGTGATTTTAAAAAAGGCTGAATCTGAAATCCAGGATTTGATATCAATGTTTGCAATAGTTGGGGAGAAGGCATGTTTGTATGTGTCCTGTCAACTTTTAGAGAGCTCTATTATCTTTACCTCAATGGATTGCAAAAATAATTTGATAGAGATATCAAAGTGCTGCTAGTGATGATAAATTTTTCTGACTTATAGGCACACATCTTTTTGGTGTTTTACGATCTTTGTTGAGTTGGTTCAGATGTCCTAATAACTCCTATTTCCCTCTGCAGAGTAACATGGTGTGTGGCACTGGACATGGTTACTTTTTTCACCTTCCAACTTCAAGATTAGGAGAACCAGTGAAGTCTTTCAGTAATAATGTAGCACATTCCTGCTCTAGGTATTTTTCCCCCCTTTCTGTCTATTTTATTTTGTCATCTCACACATGCCGTCAGATATACAACATGCACATATACAGCAAATCTGCAGTAATTAATTGGGGTAAATGTGTTTAATGCTTTCTCTAATGCTAAATAGGGTTTTCCTCCAGCAGGATGAAAACATATTGATATGCTATGGTTCATTTCTTATAGACTATGTAAACAATTCATTTCATTTTTAGTTACATATAGTCTTCCCTATTCTAAACCATGCTGTCATATTTTCATCTCATGTTTCACTCATTGGAGAGATGTGGCATCAATATATATTTCTCATGTTGCTGCATTCTGATCCTTTTTTGGGGGGACAAAATATTACATTTGCAATGTAATGATTGGCATAGAGTCCCTGCCATCCTTCATGAAATTATCTCAGCTCATTAACAAACACCATGCATAATTGCCATGAATTATTATTTATTTTTCTCCTAATCTATATTAATTTGATTATCCACGTATCAGTTTGGTGCTATGGTTAAGAGCTCAGACTAGAAACCAGGAAGCTTTGAGCCCTAGTCCCATTTTAGGCTTGAAGTTGCCAGGTGACCTTGGGCCAGTCACTTTCTCTCAGTGGCAATGATAAACCACTTCTGAAAATCCTTGCCAAGAAAACTTCAGTGATTCATCTAGGCAGTTGTCAGGAGTCCAAAACTCACTTGAAGGTACACACACACACACACACACACACACACCATATTTTTGCAGAAATTCTCACCATGAACAAGTTGAAAACAGAAGCTATAATAATCTCAACCCAAGAACTATATGACGGAATCATTGTAATTTTGGCATGGACTGGGTAGAGCAGGATTTTAAGTTTCTTGCTTGTCTCTTTTCTTGAAGTACGTTGATCAAGTTGCTTATTCTAGAAATGCTGAATCATTTTTTTCTGCCCTAATAGATTGGATACTATATATCAGGCATGTCAAACTCGCGACATGTGAGGTCATGTGACGTATTGGGTGCGGTTTCGGCAGTGGCGTAGCGTGGGTTGTCAGCACCCGGGGCAAGGCAAGTAATTTGCGCCCCCCCTCCACAGTGGGCGGCGACCCAGCGGCTCGGATCGGATTCGCACAGCCAGCACTGCAGAGAGAGTGAGTGAGCCAGGCAGGGGCAGAGAGCTGCGAGTGCGAGCGCGCCCCCCCAGATGTTGTGCCTGGTGCGGCCGGCCCCCCCTGCACCCCCCACGCTACGCCTCTGGGTTTCGGCATGATGCTTCCGGCCCATGGGCTAGCAGTTTGACATGCCTGCTATATATGATCAAATGCTGCTGATTAACTATCTACCCTGAAAGTACTTTCAATAAAGAAAGTCAGAGCCACCTGATTGTGCCTTTTCTGTTTATTGTTTATTCAATTTCATCAACTGCCACCTGTGAATACACACCATGGTCTTCATTTGTTGTGCTAGAATTGCTAAATTACTCAATGAGTGCTAGTGTGGTTTAGTGTTTAAGATATCGATCTGGGAGCACCTAGATTCTAGTCCACCATGGAAGCTCTCTCAAGCCACCGTAACTGACAGGGTTGTTGTGGTGAAAAATAGGAGGAGCAAGCAGTATGTCTAATATCTTGAGTTCTGTTACAAATGATGGGCTAGAAATCAAATAAACCAGATACATTATGCATATAATTAAAACAAGTACATCATCTGATAGAAATTGCCTAGATTATTTTTGTTGTTTATGATATCATCACTTACTTTGTTATAAATAGATATGGACTCCTAATACATCCAGCATATCACCCTCAAAAGAGAAACAATACAGAACCTGTTATATTCCAAAACTTTAGTGCCTGGCAGTGCAAAGGTGGAGTCCAGGTACCATGCATTCTTTCTTCCTTGCCCTTCCCATACATAATTCTTAAATGATCCCATTTTTTATTAAAGTATAATTAATTCTGTTGGCTACAATAATAATTAATAATATTTTGTTAGATAATGCCCCTATTTGAAAGGAAATTCCCCTGGAATCATTTATATCAGGGGTCCCCAACTCTCGGTCTGTGGACCAGTACCGGGCCATGACATGCCAGCAACTGGGCCGCACAAATAAGCAAAGCCCCATCCTCCATCCACGGAAAAACCTCTCTCCGTGGAACCGGACCCTGGTGCCCAAAAGGTTGGGGACCTCTGATTTACATGACTGTTACTGTTGTCTTAGTCTTGAGTTAAGTAATTGAAAATTCAATCTTCCTATTTAGAAGAAGACATTTTAAATAGGCATCTTAGAAACAACAGAAAAAGATAAAAGGAAAGGTAGAAAGAAGGGGAAAGTGGTAAAATTGTATATGAGCAACATCATATAGCTGTATTTGAAATAATGCTGGAAGTTATTTTTATGATATTAAATGTGTGCAAATAATTCCTTTTTGAGTTCATTTTCTATTTCCTGGAGTGTATTATGCTTAGAAGTGAAGACATAATACTGAAACATAGAAAACATAATACTGATAGTGAATGTCTTTGCAGCAAAACTTGTGGAATATCAGTCTTTAGTTTTTGTCATCTGCTAACATGCAAAACTAAGTCAATAAAATTGGCATTATTTTAGATGATTTCTTAAAAAGTCAATTTATCTTATGAAGCAGAAGCACAGATTTGCCTTTTTTGATTTATTATTCTCTTTTAAACTGATGAGAGACTTTGTAGTTAGCATTATACCATATTAAAACAATGCTAATACATTTTTTTAAATATTATTCTATCAGATTATTAGTACCAGCAACCTTCAACTTTGGAACTTCCACATCTCTTCTTGCAAAGATTTTGGTATCAACATTGTGGAAAGTCTTGGAAACACTTCTGTTGTCAACAGTCTGCTAATTGGCCACTTCCATGAAAAGGTATGAGGTTACAATTTTTTCAAAGAATCAGAGTTAAAGAGCCAAGAACACAGAATTAAAACCATAGCTTTTCTGGATACTAATTCAGGAACTGAATTTCCTTTCATAAACCAACCTCACAGAGTTATGATTTGAGAAAGTCTTAGTAGCCAAATTCTTTGAAATCCAAATCATGTCTATTCTTGAGAAGGATCTATGTCAGGGGTGTCAAACTGCTGGTCCATGGGCCGGATGCGTCATCGGAAACCATGCCCACCCCATTGCCGGCAATGGTGAAAAAGCTCCGGTAAATTGCGCAACGACACGAGTTTGACATGTCTGATCTATGTGTGTGGGTGAAGGTTTGTTCTCCAAGCTTGTGTGTTGGTTTCTGAACATTTCATTACCAGGCTATGTCAGCGATGTTTAGTGGATGTCAGTGTCAATGTTCTTCTGTTTTTTAAAAGCTTCAGATATGGGTGTGTCAAGTGAGGGTCTGTGATGGGTCTTGTGATGGATCAGGTGTGAAAATAAGTGCTTTGTTTTGCAATCTCTCTTTTATCTGGAGAGATTTCAGTGTCCAGCATTGGTCCTCTGGGCTCTATCTTTGAGTGGCTGTTTCCGCTCCTTCAAGGACATCTAGTTCATCATAGCCTCACTAGAAGCTCTACTTTAAAGAAAATTTAAAAAGAACAAGTTGCATTTCCTCAAAATGATGAAAAAGCAGGACATTTTTTTTGCACTTTTGCCTCCTCCATTTGTCACCCCATCTTCCATTTTTATTGACCTATGCTGCCTTGGCAATGATATGGCAAAAGGCCCAGGATATGGAAATCTAGAGGCAAGCATATTTCTCTTGGAATTGTAAGATTCCACATGCCAAGATTTCTTCAAACTAATTTTGTATATACTCCAGGAATTTCACCATGCCAAAGTATCTTACCTCAAGGCAAGGGAGCTAAGATTATTTGTGCATAGGTGAAGGTTGGAACTTAAAATGAGTTTAATGGATGTAAAAATTGAATCTTGAAATAGATGTTAATGTTAGGAATAAGAGAGACTAAATTTTGATTGCTGTAAGTGTGAAGAACAAAGAGAGAATCAGATATAAGATAAGATAACCTTTATTGTCATTTTTTTACTGTGGGCACACTGGCACACATTAAAAATGAAATTCTATTGCTTGCTCTCAAAAGTGTACACATACATAACACACATATAAACATGATATATACAACATATGTATATACCTACACCCTTACATATAAATACTAATCAGTGTCCATCTTGAAAGAGGAATAGGAGATAGGTAGAAGATTAGAATGCAGATAACTTTTATAGCACTGAAAAAATATTTTCTTTGGTTTTGCTGTCTTGGGATACTGAGCTCTTGAGTGCTCCCATATTACTTGTTAAAAGATTTTGAGGCGCTCAGCTGTGCCTTGTTTCTTACAGCACCCCAGGAGGCTGATTATCTTTGATTATCTCATGATAAAGAATCTTCTTGTCATAATTTACATATTAATTTATGTAATTCTACCCTTTAATAATGATGTCTCTTTAACATCAATTAAAACTTTACGACATTAATTTAACAAGAAAGCTAAACCTTCCATTCAGCCAACACTTTTATATTTAAAATATGCTTTTAGCCAATTATTATTTATTTCTTTTAAAATCCTACTTTCTGCATTGGTTCAGCACCCATTGCAAATTAACAGGAAAAATAGGTGGAATTTAAATGTGAGTCATGTGTGTACTGCTAAATAGCTTTTAGTAATTTAAAAGTAATTGTAATTTCTAGAGATCTATTTTTTGCACATCTTTTATTTTCTGACCATCACAAAAATAAGCAGTGGCTAAACATGGAGAGTTTTAAAAACACAAAACATATATCATGGATAAACAGAGCCAGAGAACAGGCTCTTGATCGGGAGGTGCTTTAGACAGTTGCTAACACTCTGATCACCACAGCTTGACTACTGCAATGTGATATACATGGGGCTGTCCTTGAAGAACACCTAGAAGCTTCAACTGGTCAAGAATATAGCAGAATGAGTAGTGATGGGCATGCTTTGGTATGTCCATAGAACACATTTACTCCAAGAGCTGTGCTGGTTGTCAGTTTGCTTCTGGGTTTGATTCAAGTATTGTCTGTTACCTATAAAACCCTTCATGTTATAGGGCCCGGTTACTTGGGCAACTGCTTATTTCTCACAGTATCTATTCATTTTGTCTGACAGGATTGTCGCACTCTGGTTTCCTTCAATTAAACAATGCCATCTATCAGAATCCTAGAACCCTACTTTCTCTGTAGCAATGTCTGCCCTCTGAAATGACATTCTCCCTGAAATCAGGATGTCCCTCACTTTGTTGTTATTTAGAAGAGCTATAAAGTCTTGACTCTTCTCCCAGGCCTTTAGCAAAGGTGAATGGAAAGCTGCATCAAATTGTTTCTAATCTTGTCCATTTTCTATCATCTTGCTTTTACTTCTTGTTTTTGTTTCTGATTGTAACTCTATTGGTGAGCCACACAGAACTGTTGGGAGTTGATTGGGTATAGATTTAATAATAAATAAATAACCCAAACAAAAAAATAAATAAAAAATGCTTAACAGGGAAGAATGAATAGGGCCATGTGATATGAGTTTGTGGTGAACCAAAAGAAATGATGGTGAGTTTGAGGGAAGTAAGAGAATGGGAATGTAACAGACACATTGGATGGACAAGAATAATTGAGATTATGAGCAGCATATACATTTGATAAATGAATATAAATTTGATAAATGAATGAATGAATAATTAATGAGATTATTAGAACATCCTTAGAAGATCTCCAAGTTATTATTAAATTTAGATTACAATGACAAGCATTTATTCATGCAGTCTCCAGAGCAAATTTGGGCTTGGTGGTACTGGATTTATGAAATCTTCACCCTTCTACCCATGTCTCAATTTCTGTATTAAAAGGCAGGATCTAAAAGTATATATACTCAGCCTGATGAATTAAGATAGTTGTCTTAAACTAGTTTAAGCCTAAACAACATAATCATATGAATTCATACTAATGCACATTTTAATTTTACACAACTGCTCTTTTCAAACATAATGCCAATTTCTACATTCTTGTACCAGGATAAAAGCTGTATGTTGACAGGGCTGAAAACTCCTCAAAAGCACGAACTGTTGATTTCACGTACAACCTTTATGAACTTTGACAGTCACAACTGCACTGCAATTACTACCTGTTCTGGCTGTTACCAAGGTCAAGGTAAGTTAGATTTTCAGTACTGAATATGATTGTGATGAGAATAACTGAATGTGAAGAGCACTAAAGAGGGGTTTCTACAAATATTTAAGCTTAAATCAGTTCATAGAAAATAAGCAATCAATTTATATATATACACATCCAATGCACCTTTTTCAAACAGGACAGCTACATTTGCTAGAATATGGTGATAGAAGCCACCATGGAGTTGGTGTCACTTGAAGACAAAGCATGCAGACTCCATTTCCTCCTGTTAACTTTCATATACCATTTATCAATGAATGCTCTTCACATGAATGAAGCCTGGAGTTCTATCATGTGGAGAGCCATAGTGGATAGAGGAAGCCCACACTGCATAAATTGACCTTCTATACTCAGAGACCAACAAGATGAAGTTGAGCTAATAGATTGGCTAAATAAAAATAGAAATTCTAAGTGTAATACTTTGGATAAGAGCTTTTAAACCCCAAAAGTACAATAAACATATGTAGGTTTTGCTTTGCTTTAAAGCCAAGCACACACATCTCTACTAACCTGATTCATTTTAATAAAAAAAAAGGATACAGGCTTATTCTGCATTTCCCAAAGAATAGCAATAGCAATAGCATAGCAATAACATTTAGGTTTATATACCACCCCATAACACTTTACACCACTCTTTGGGTAGTTTACAATGTTGAAGCATTATTTCCATATTGCCCCCAACAATCTGGGTCTTCGTTTCACTGACCTTGGAAGGATGGGAGGCTGAGTTAACCTTGAAACCCATCAGGACTGAACTCCAGGCTGTGGGAAGAGTTTGCCTTAATACTACATTTTTAACCACAGCACGACTGGAATCTCAAATGACAACCCCAACAATAATAACAAGAGAAAAGCTCTTTATTGTTCAGCCATAAGAACATATTGGTATAGGGTGTCCTGCCTCAGAAGGGGGGTTAGACTAGAAGGCCTCCAAGGTCCCTTCCAACTCTGTTATTCTGGTATTCTGTTAAAAAAAAAACCAGAAAATCAACTCATATATCCTTATCACCTTTGCAATTTATCCCAATCATATCTACATACACAGTTCTCATCTCCACTGTTTTAGGCTAAAAGGACTCCATTTTATTTTCAATACCTGTGCTCTGACTGCATATAAAATATATTGTTCTAAGATTTAAGCCTCAGAGTCATTTGTCATATATGTATACACACATACATACATATACATACATGTATACATGCATACTTTTTCAAACAAACATACATAAAATAAAAATGAACAATCACCAAAGAGAAAGAAAAAAATTACACATTGAATAACACATAAAGAAAGAAAATAACAACAAATTTATAATTTCAACTTGATCAATCTGATTTTGTAGGTCTTTAAAGAGGAAAACTAAATTCACCCAGATTGTCAAAGAACTTTTTTAAAAGGCAGAGATAGTATGACATTTTCTGATTAACAGAATATACAATGTTCTCAAAAATTGCTAAATTGCACATCTCTGAAATCCAATCCTTTATATCTGGAATTATAATATTTTGCCGTCTCCTCTTGGCTCCCTCCTTTGTGCTTGAAGGCAACTGAATATAATTGCAGTATGGTTTAGGAACCCATCATTTCCCATTAAAAAGCTCTCTCTCCTTAGTTGGCTTCCATTCTGGCTAAACAAAGCTTGGGAGAGATGCTTTGCTTCAACAAGGTTCTGAGCGAAGCACCTCTTTGAAGAGGTTTTGTGAAGCAATGCAATCCTTCACTTCTAAAGAAGAAAATGCGGCTTTCGTGTTGATTTTGAGACATGCTCAGAAGAGTCTTCTAGCCAGGGGACGGACCAGAAGCACAAAGGGTCCGGGGGGTGGGTGGGGAGGTGAATGGTGCTAGGAACACAAAGCTCTTTGTCAAGGTACTCTTCAGTTGCCTCATACAAGCCTAATTTTCACTGTTCATGCTCATGGCAATTCTTACTCTTTCCAAGAGAATTTCATTTAAATAATAATAAAAATAACTTAGAACTGGGATGGAAAAAAAGATTTCTTCTTGGAAACAAACATCAAAGCTAAGGTAGTAATATTAATAATAGCAACCATGGACTAGTAGAACATATACTGTTTTTAAAAGCTATACGGAGCAGAAAATTAGTGACACTAGATTAAAATAAAATACCTGCTTATAAGGTCTGCCATTGGGACCTGAAGAAACATTACTGTCTCTTCTCCAATCCTAGTAGTTTTCCTCTTGCTTAACAACTTTTTGGCTAAAAACTGTCTGTTCACATATTTTAGCTAATGCAAATGTGTGAAAACAGTCAATAGTGCAAAAAACTGTGGAAATTCATTACTAATGGTAGATTTGTTTGATGGTTCTATAGGATTCTATTTGGTTTGTTTACTTTAAAGAAGCACAATTCCTTATTTCCATTTGAATTTTAGCTTTTTGCACTTCATATGCATTAAAATCAAACAGCATAATCATAAGTAATATCTACAATGGTGAGTCTCTACTTTACCCCTGGGCACAGAAACTGACTGGGTGATTTGAGGCCAGTCACACTCTCTGAGACATAGCAAGAAGAGAACATTGCCAATAAAACTGCTGTTGACTTGATCAGCAACAACATCCTATTCTAAATTTTTGAATTCTCAGTTTTCATTGGATGGGAGTTTATATCTTCCCTTAATTGTTCTACAATATACTATGTTCCTCTTTTTTTCTTTTTCAGGAGGCTTTCCTGTCAGAACAGATCAAGTGCTCTTCCTCAATGCCCCAAACTGGCTATCATTTCCATTCCCTCACTGTGCCATCCTCAAAGATCTAGACGGGTCTCTGACAGGACAACCAGGAAATCAGATCCTTCCTTCTCTGGATATACTTCCAGATTCCTGTAGGACAATTGTCAATGCCAGTCAAGCTGTCAATGCCAGTTGTTGTTTTGCAAATATTACTTTTCATCGTATGTCTCTTGGCCTGTAAGTATTTGCTTTCTTTTCTCACTTGTAATTGTACAAGATTTAGGAAATCACACTTTAGCAAGATAATAGGTTGCAAAAATAAGTTTCTGATGATGTTGACTTAGGCAGTCCTGAGAAAACAATGTGTTAAAAACATCCAATACTATAAAAGTCATTTATTGTGGTGAATAAAATAAATGAATGGGACAGGCACATCTACCAATTGCATACCATGTAATTGCAGGAAAAATGTATTCTTTTAAATAAAAATACATTGTGTTAAGGATATAGATCTACTGATGTTAGCTGCTTTAAAGCAGAGGTGAAGGTTCTAAGTCATGTCCTAAAATCAGAAAATTCTAGTAGATAGACCCTCAGAAGTGAAGCTCACACCTTTTACATAAATTTTAAATATTGGCTAAATACATAGACATCCTTGAACAAACGATTGGATTGAATTTTTATTTTTTGGGATAACATGCAGTCATGCTTTCAGTATTTGCACAAAACCTCAGAACAAGTATGCCCTGACCACATCTCTTTTCTGCCTTGCCTCCATCACCTTATGTTCAACTCCTTATCCCCAGTGTGTAAATGAGATAAGCTTACATTCTTCCTAATGGACAAGTGTTAAACTGCACCTTCTCCTCTTATTCTATAATAGTCCATGCATAGCCTCAATGTGTGAAAATCTGTTAGGTTTTGTCAGCCATTACACTGAGGGGAATTCAGGTGACTGTAGTGTTTGGGAACAGAGCTAAAAGAGACAGAGCAGAGATTGGCAATGGGACTATTGTTTCATGCCGCTTTCAACTCAAGGATGAGAGAATAGTACTCCAAATCATCAGTGGGGAAAGGCCTTAAGCAAAATGCAACTTGGACACTCATGGATCTCTGCTATACTATTACATTTCTATTTCTGAAAGAATACATTGCAATATTGATGCATGTACCATCGGCCCCATTCTAAGCCAATTTTATTGTTGCTTTATTTTCTTGAGTTATATCATTGAAGAAGATGATTTCACAAAGGTAACAAACAGAAAGCATTTAGAGCTAAATGCAGTGTTTGCCATAATACAAAGGGGGGAAGGGAGGGTGGAACCCCCTCAGGATAAGTAAGCTAATGGTAAACATAAACAGGAGACTTAATATTTATTCTACTCATAGTTGTTGATTGGTTTAGCAAACCCTTTGTGAGCCATTTATGTTCAACAGTTCTGCACACTACACTTGAGCTAAATTACATAACAGCTTAAAGAACCATGATGGTAAATTGTAACGCAGACTGTAAAGTTCTATCTACTAGTCATGCCAGATTTCTGTAGCAAATTGCTTCTTAATTGAAACTTCTCTGGATATAAAAATGCAGCACTGCCAATCAGTCATCCAGGTTTTTCTCTTCTTTGTAACCCTCTTGAAAGGCTCCTAGCAGTTTGAGCCAAGGGTTAATTTCACATTACCACTGTGGTTACCTCCTCCTGGTTTCTTCTTCAGAAAGACAAGAACAGATCTTAGAGAGCTGCCTGCTCCTTTGGTAATGAAACACTTTCTCGTTAATGATCCATGCAGGCTCCCTCAGCTCCTCCGAATTAAAAATGCTCATGCCCTCCTCTGCTCCATTAACATTAAAGAGAGGTAGATTGGTGGCTATTTAGGGCACAGTGAAAATCACTGGCTATTTAGAGCAAATTAAAATGGTGCTAATTATGGTGGTAGGAATGCTCAATTATGTTAGCAATATAGTAGTTCTGTTTGGGAGCTAGCTTGACAGTATGAAGTGAAAACATTGTTTGGAAAGACAATATAATAGTCAGCTCATGATCAACCTGGGCATTTTGGGGAACCAAAACTATTTGTTGCCTTTCAAGTGTCTTATTCTGCCTACCCACGTTATCCTCTATTCTTTTGGAATAACAGGGATGGAAGTGAAATTATTTTATTTTGATTTCAGTGCATTTATCCCGTTTGGACCTCTCAGAATTAAATATGTTGTTTATAAAAATTTGGTAAGCAACTTAAAAATATGTGGGCATGTTATTATTATGTTATTATTTGCTTCTAATATATATTAGAAATAACATCCATAAAAAATATATATTTTGTGGTTTCTTCTTATGCAGAAAGACGCAAAACATTGGAGGGAAACTGAGAAAAACTGAGAAAAGGAGTAAAACTGGGAATGATGGATTTATCTTTATGTCCAAGGAGCTTGTAGTTCCCAAAATAAAAAAAAGTTGAATACCAAGGAATTTGCCTGGTTTTCTTGATTAAGGATTCACTTAAGCAAATCCGAGTTGTCTACTTGAAATTTTTTTATGGGATTTAGATTTGGGGAAGTGGGATATGTTGCCATTCTATGCTATCTGAGCTTGCTGATCTATGCCTAAATTCTGTGTTTGGAAGAGCAACAGTGGGCTAACACGCTGCATCAACATAGTATCAAAGTGAATATTATTTAAAAAACCTTTGATTTTTTTTTCAGAAAGTTTCCAATCTTTTCATCTAATTTAACAGTAACTAATAGTCACAATAAGGTGATCACTGTCAATTACGTGTCTGACACTTTATCAAATGCCGATGGCTGGATGAGTCTTCTTTTGGATCAAGAAATTTATACTTTGTCATTCAGCAGTCCTCTTCTTCAAAGAAATTTGCAGGTAATGAAGGTTTGTTTAATCCATCAAATGTTACAGTCTCATATTGTTATAGGAAATAGAAATTCTGAATTCTGAAGCTAAAATAAAATACAATTTCATTTTAATCTAATGGAAGGATTAGGTACAGAGGATAGGATACATAGTGTCTGTATGTGATATGGGTCATTCACAGGTCAGAATGAATATTTTATAATGGGAAAGATAGCATGGAACACATTGGGCAACTCTCCATTATATGTGGCTTTTATTGGCAAGGCCACGCTCTTGAAATGATTACTCATTTCTCAGTAGCAAATAAATAGCCAAATCCAAAGATAAATTCATAAATTGGGGGAGGGACAGAGGTGAAACTTTGGCATTTATGAGTCTGCTGAAAAATTGCTGTCTCTTCTTCCTTCTCTCTTACACAATCATTAATCTTCTGTGTTGCACTCCAGATATAATTCAGAAAGGAAATATAAATGTTTGCATGTTTCTTGTGTTCTACTCCATAGTATATAGCTACATTTGATAATTTTGCTGTTGGCAATTACCTATTACTGGAGCATGAAGGGTTGCCAGTCCACAGTCAAGTTACGGTGCTTTGTGGAAGAAGGCAAGGGTTGCTACTCCAGGCTATTCCTTCCCATAGACATCACAAGGCTTGCGACTGCTTTTTCAACAATAAAACTAAAAAGTTAACTTATTTAGGTAAGATCTTGATGTTTAAGGTTGTAATTGATAATAATGCTCAATGAGAAGGACACACATGCTGGAATTGGTGATGGACATCACACATTAACCACAGCGATTGAGTAGTTTACTCCTTTGTGAAGCAACTTGGAATTCCAACACTTCCTCTGAAAATTGCTTTTGGGATGCTAAGCTTGCCACCTGCTATAGGAAGGTGAAATTTTCTGCAGAATTAAAATTTCTTTGTGCTATTCCAGAAAGCCTAAGTTCTTGGAGAAACAGGGAACACATAACAATAAGTGGTTTTATACATGGGAACTTGTTTGCGTGACTGAATCCTGGAGTTATTTCTGCCAATTTTAACCAGGGTAGTAAATATTAGTTGAAAAAGACCATGACACGACTAAAATTGGACTAGTGATGTGAGGCTCCTTCAAATGAACAGCATCACATAATAAAAGCGCCTTGTTCTAACTCAAGTGAAGCCTGAAGTGGACTTTAGTCTCTTCCCTTGTGCACAAAAAAGGAAAATTATTTTGTTGCATAGTTCTTTACTATAAAGAACTCTGGAGTCTTAACTGCAAAAATAACAGAAGTTATTGCAAATAAGCAGAGACTCTACAACTATTTCACCTAAGCTACATTTTTGGTCTCTTTCCATTTATCAATAACAGTGTGTCATTGCTTGAACCATGAATTGCTTTCTCTGCTGAAAGAAAAATTGGACCGTGTGAGCTCAGCTCTGTTCCTCCTGAGTTTAATGGCCTAAGATCTTTCCAAGAAAGGACCATCTGTATTTTGATCTTTTTACTATCCTTTCAAATAAAACCAGAAATTTTCTTCATTTTTAAATTGGGGTGATAGTCTCAAAAAAAAAATTAGTCAGCTAATTAATCCCATTTACAAGCTTTGTAGGATTCTTCAGCTGTCAGTCACTTCCAGGCCTAAGGCTTCTACTTTAGTGCTTATTCTCCTGTTCATGTGACTCGGTCTCCATGGCTACAGGTTGCATCTGCTGACACCCATGCACTATTTACTGCTTAATTAAGAATTTCATGCTCAGCCCTTATCTGCGGCAGAGAACAAGAACATGTTGTTAAGAAATTCCAAATATAGGCCACTGCATAAGGGAAGCCTTTATTGTAGGTCTGACTCTGTGGAGCCTCTTTAACTACCCTCTTGGCAACTGAGCTGCCACCTTTCAATCAAAAATCATTAAATGGGGCAGAGATAATGAGCATGTCTCATATCAAAAGAAGGATGTTTGCTTGGGCTGAAGAGGAAAAGCTGTAAAAGCCTACCAGCCCTCACCACTTCAAAGGAGGAGAGGTTGCTCCGTCAGCAGGACCCAGAAAGCATCATTTGTTTCTGTTTGACTTATGTAAAAGGTCTGGCATGTTAGAGTCCCGTCTTGCAGCCGTGGGTCTCTCCCCACCCTCCCGCCCCTTGATGCTCATGTGTCAGCAGTTAGGCAGCTGGGCCCTAACCATATCCGCCAGAGTATCTAATCACTTGACTCTGTCTCAACAATGGGCACTTGTAGGGGGTGGTCAGGAGGAGGTCTGTGCAACAATAGGAACACAATTATTGCAGCTGCTAGGAAGGGTGATAATTCTTCTTAGGGGAACCAAAGGGACCTTGTTGAGGTGGCAGAGAGGGGAAACCTGAGTCTATTCTTAATAACCAGACTTTTGGAAGTACTTTGCTTTGCCAGTGGGGCTCCGGCAGCTGCTCTTGTCCTAACCTTCTCTAATAATTGTACATTCTGTCCGAGGTCAATTTACTTATGACCTCCTCCTTTTGTGCCAGTTAAAAGCCTTTTAGGGTGAATTGTTGAAAAGTGGCAGGAGTGCATTAAACCCTAAATTTAATGTCAATAAATACAGATCAGATGCCAGATCATTCACAGGCAGGCTCTGAAATTCACACAGCGTTTGCTTCAAATCTCACAGTTAAAAAAAGTCATTGTTATTCTGAAAGCTGAGCATCTGAAGGAAGACATCATGGAGACACAGCAGGAACTGTTCATCGTTAACTTAGAGGCTTTATAGTTTTCTGTCCTTAGTTGCTCTAGGAAATATCACACATATTTTCAGGTCTGAAGAGCAAGTTTACAGGATAAAAAGAAATACCAAAAATTGATATACAGAATAATGTGGCCAATCTCTTTCATCGTGTACTGAAATGATTTTGTGAATTGGCCTTGGTCATTCAGAAAATATGCTACTGAGTTACAGATAACTCAGTATATAATAAACTCTTATCCAGTAACAGTTAACTTAAGCATATTTATTGACATACATAATTTCAAAGGGATTCTACAAAGCTGTCCATAGGATTGATTGCTTACATCCCATAGACTGGCAGAAGATATATATGCCAGGGTCAAAAGAGTTGATGTGTCAAATTCTGAAACAAAGACAGTGAAGGACAATGAAAATCATCATAAAACTTGAAATTAAGCTTTATAAGGAGACTTGGAGTGATATGGTACATTTGGGCTTGAGAAAAAAATAACTAAGAGGAGCTGTGACTATACTGTTCAAGCATCTAAAAGGTGCTACAAGAAATAGAGCAGGCTATTATCCTAGATCATAAAACCATGCTTTTAATTTGCAGATACGTTTGAAAATACAGGATTTTTTTTAGATTTATATCCCATTTTTCCTTTAGGAGCTCAAAGCATTATGTGCAACAACCCTCCTCCTATGTTTTTCCTCACAACAACATCCTGGGGAGGTAGGCTGCACTAAAGAGAGTGACTAGCATGGAAATCTTGAGTCTTTAAGTTTGACTTAAAATTGGATCTGGGGGTCCCTGGTACCAATCCAACACGTTCACTGCTACATCATATTGGTTATACATATTCCTCAATGCTTCCTAATAGCAAGAGCAGTTCAATAGTGAAATTAATTATGAAAGCTGTGCAAATCATTTGGAGAAGGTGCCCCTTCAAACATCCTAGTTGACTTTAGGTGTCAATCCTGGTTGAAGTGTTTCTGTGCTAGCAATGTCAGAAGATCAAGAAAAGACTTTGAAGATGCCACTTGGACATTCTGTATAGCACCATACTGTAATTTTCAGAATCAATAAACTTATCTTTTATTAACAGCAAGTTATATTTCAGATTATTACTAACTGAAATTGTGCAATTAAGAAAGAACTTTGTGGAAACTTCAAGTTTTGCAAAAGTAAAACGTAAAGATAAACTTAGGTGATTAAGGGAGGGGGGAATCCAAAATGGCATAACCTTAAGATGTTCATTGACTTAAGAGTATAGATTGTCTGAAAGGAGAAAAACAAAAAAAAGGCAGGAGCAGAATTGAATGGAATATCTTGAAAAAGAGCACATTCCGTCTAGCTAAACACTTAAACCAGTGGTGGGATTCAAATACCTGAACAACCAGTTCTCTTATTGGATGCAGGCCTGGGCCTCCGAGACCAAGAACGGACTTCCGGAAGTGGCATCCACGCACATCTGGTGGGCCGTTCTAGGCCTGGGGGCCCTCCTCCAGGCCTCTGAGGCCTAGACTTGACTTCCGGAAGCAGTGTGCATTCAGCCAGTTCTCTGAACTCAGCAAAATTTAGCTGCCGGTTCTACTGAACCGATGCGAACTGGCTGAATTCCACCACTGACTTAAACCTTCTTTTGTGTATTTTATATAGTGTCCTTCAACCACATTTTGAATCACTTTAACAATAAAACATGAGAAAAAGAACTTTAGTAATGGAGGAACAATTTTGCCTGATTTCACAAGGAGAACATTGTCAGTGCAAGATGCCTGGGAAAACTTAACCCACCCGTTCCCAGGGATTACCTATAACAAACAGCTCTTTCTTAGCACTTATTCTCCTTAGCTGAGCATCTGACTCTTTGCAGTTTTTTGTATAAGATGTATTTAAACTGCATGGATTCATACAATGCACATCATATTATCAATATTTCAAAATATGAGATTCCTCACAATTGAAGAAACTTTGTTTTATGGGATTAGAACAATTTTCAGCCTTTATACATCATTCTTATGTCTTACAAACTTTCTAAATTCAGTTACAGGGAAAGGCTTAATCCAAGTGACATTTAAAGTTGAAGACATATTCCCTTTATCAGAACCAGGTATGTAAATTCAGTTTAAAAAATGTGGTAGTGTTTTATCAGCACTATTCACTCTAACCCATAAGATGCATTTCTGGTTACTTAAATAAACTTCTGTGTTTCTGGTCAATGTTTTCTCTGTGCAGAAAATGTATGTAAGAGCCATGTTTAGTGTCTGCTATTGATAGACATGACTGTATCACGCTTATCTTA
>NW_015386548.1:506172-592347 GCF_001527695.2 Protobothrops mucrosquamatus
TTTCTTTCTTTCTTTCTTTCTTTCTTTCTTTCTTTCTTTCTTTCTTTCTTTCTTCCAACTGCCATCGGACTTCTGGGTGGTGAATAGGAAGCCAAGGAGAGAGAGAGAGAGAGAGAGAGAGACAGACAGACAGACAGACAGACAGACAGACACACACACACACACACACACACACAGAGAGAGAGAGAGAGAGAGAGAGAGAGAGAGAGAGAGAGAGAGAGAGAGAGAGAGAGAGAAATGAATGGAAAGATTATAAAAATGTGTTTTAGAAGTTCAGAAGAGAAGATGATATTGCAATTAAGCAATTAATTTGTTAACTCCTCTGTTAATTGAAATATAAGCCTCATTTACCTCTAGTCTAAATATTTTGCTCTTTTAAGATAATCTCTCTTATTTACTTGTTTTTTTTCTTGTTGATAAAAAGGGTTAGGAAGGTAGTAATGGGGAAACCTATATCTATAATTTTGATTTCACCATATCTTACTTAATGCCTGGCATCCATTTAATCTATCTTGAACAACAATCCTATCACACAGGTAGAAATTTCAGAGAACCTCTATTCATAAATATATATCCACTTGGAATATAAATTACTAGTTGCCATTTTGAGAAGCATAAACATTGTTTCCAAACATCTTAGTGAGGTTTGCCAAATCCTTACTGAGGTAGGTAGGTAGCTAGGCAGCTAGGTAGGTAGGTATGTAAGTAGACAGTCAAGCAGGCAGGCAGACAGACATGCAAAAATAAATTTGTTCTTTTTTCTTAGGTCCAGTTCCTTCTTTTTCTCCTCCTATTTTCAGATGGTCCCTTGCTGAATCCTGGAATGATGTGACAAAGGGCTGGGGTGGCTACAATAAAAGTATACCATCAGCTGAGGAAGATGTTATCATTTTACCAAGTAATTGTATTTTGTTAATATACTATATTTTAATAATAAACACTAGAGCTTGGCACACGAATGATACAGATAACCAATCTAACATATAAATAAAAAAAAAAGCCAATTTAATATATTTTAACTTTCTGATTTCTTTATTGCTTTATTCTGCAAGTTAAATGCTCATTTATCAACTCTATGCACATTTTCATATCTTCTGACATCACATAAATGAAAGGAGGTTGCTTGTGCCTACATACGTACATGTTCTCAGAGGAAATATTGCCTCTTTTGTAATAATTGGCAATCATATACTGTCATGTGAAAACAGTAGAATTTTCTCTTGAAATTGCAAATTTTTCAAACAAGCCTCAGACTTTTCAAAATTGGAAAGCATTTTAGAGGTCAGATGACAAATGTTAGACTGATGATTTCCCCCCACAGTGAATTTTCAAAAGAATCATTTTTTTCATCTATTTTTGTTGTGAATATGTAGCATCAATTCAGAAATAGCATTTAGTATCTCAGGACAAACTCTTACTTTCAAGGAGTACGACTACCATTTGTATACATTGAGTTGAAATTGGTGGAGGATTTTCCCTGTCTTTAGCCTGTTGTACATAACATGGAATTCTGGGAAATGGACTTGGATTAGTCTACCATTTGAAACTATGGTTAAGTCTGTCCATGTGTGGTGAGATTAAGGAGTTTTCGTTGTGTCTTCTGACTGCTAGTTGATGTTCACAGATGTGCTCTGTTAGTTTCTGCCTGTTTTTCCTACATAGGGACCATTACAGTCCTTACCACAATATACATTACAGTTTTTTAAAGATGTATTGGAGGGCTTTGGTATGATGTGTGTGGTTTTAATAGTCTGTTGGTTATTTCTGAGTTATCCTCATTACAGAGGAAATGATGATAATTTAGAAATACAAGTCTATCAGAAAACAATCCACACTAACCAAGTGCTCCATTACCAAAGTAGCAACTCAACAACAACAGTGTTGCTCCCACAACAGTCAGTCTGAATATTCTTCAGACAAGTACAAACAGACTCAGAAACAACTATCTAAGACTAAAACCCTCTAAAACATCTTAAGTAAATAAAAAATAAAAAAATTGTGTCTCTCCCAAAACAGAAGTCATCTACAGCGCACTATGTAAGGATTTATTAAAAGTTATAAAATAATGTAGACATTGTTGATAATGAGAGTGTTCCATTTTCAGATGTGTGGCAAAATGTGTATTTAAAGTTTAAAGCCTACCCTTTTCTGAAATTTAGCTTTTTTCTGCAATTGTTAAAGATACTTAACGTCCTGTGCTTTATCACAGTCTTATCTTAATGGCTTCTTCTGTTTCCATCATTAACTTTTTACCTACCTGCTTCTCTTAAAACAGGTGAAAATAGAGATTATATATAATTCCATGTTCATTAGTTTTTAATTCCATTTCTAACAAAATTTAAAACATTTTGAAATAAATTTAAGCAGTAAACAAAATTTCATTGCTTGTGTAAAGTATGCTTTTTGATTTTATACACCAAGCATATATTTGTAAATAAAGCAACCAATTGATTTTATAAAGTAACATAATAATATTTCTGGGAATTATTCATTTACAGAATGAATAGAATGCTTGGTGAATGATTCCTTTCATCCTTTGGCCATGCCCACTACCTTTGCCTCAACAAAGTAGGAATAATCCTAGTTCCTTTAAGTTAAGTTTGTGCTCCAGTGTCTCTAAGCTTCAACATGTCAGTGTAGGTAACTATATATCCCCCCTTTTATTATAATGTGGCTCAGTGGTTAAGATGCTGGGCTTGTTGACTGGAAAGCTGGCAGCCCAGGTTTGAGACTCAAGCTCCACATGATGGGGTGAGTTCCCGTTATCGCCCCAGGTCCTGCCAACCAAGCAGTTGGAAAGCATGCAAATGCGAGCAGATAAATAAGTACCATTTTGGTGGGAAGGTAACAGAGCTCTGTGATATCATGCTGATTTTGAAACAGAAATGGAGATGAGCACCACCCCCTATAGTTGACAACGACTAGTGGAGTAAAATCCACAGCGACTCATATAATTCATGATACATTGTATTATGTATTATATGAGTTTCCAAGCAGTAATGTTTATGTAATCTGATTAAAATTACTAACATTCTATTATTTAGAAAGCTTAAAGTATTGAAAAGAAAAAAATCCTAAACATTCTATCAGTATTAATTACAATTTAGGATATCAATGTTACAAGCCTAAGATTAACTTTTCATCCAAAGTTGACTGTAACAAAGAAAAAAGAACTACTACAATTCACATCAAACTATTAGTTATAAGGTAATAGCTTCAGTCTTTACTAATTACTTAACATTAAGATTTTACTGTATTATTACTTTCTGTAATAAGTAAATATCTTTCTAAAATCATGTTTAATTTGGATTTTGGTGCATATTGTCAGAGCAGTTTTGGTGTATATTATCATAGCAACTGTGAAGAGGGCTTCACCTACCAAATATAAACTGGGGTAGTTTTATATATAAGAGCAATTTTGGACAAGTAGCTGATTGCTCATAGCTTCAAAATATCTTTAAAAAGTCAATTCATATCTGTCATTTGAATGATGTGTTACTATTGGCGCTATTGGCTGAGTGCCATCTGCATTTGTAGGGTGGGATATTTCTGTTACAGAAGAAAGGGACAGGAAAGTACAGTAGATTAATATGTATTTGAGACTTTCTTTGGGAACATTTGTAATTATTTTCATAACATTGAATGAAATCAAGGACAAATAAAGGCAGCTTTTATTCTAGCAACAGTCAAAGCTTTCCATGTTGTTTTCACATTTTGTGGGGCTTAATATAATAATTTCCTGACGCAATATATGAAGAAGGAATGAAGAGCTTGCCATATTATGTTGCATCAGATGGCATATTTATGATGTCACGTAGCCTCTGGCATTGTTTTTAGTGGTGGAATCTTCTGTCTCTCATTTGACTTTGAACTTTTTCTGTTTGAAGAGAAAGACGTTCAAGCTTTGCATCTCATATAATGATACTTCCGTTGTGCCTGTGTAACATTTGGTGATGCATTTATGACATTTTATAAAATAAGAATGCTGATCAAAGAGATTCTGTGTCACTACTTGAGTCATTAGAAAGCTTGTTTTATGTCAGAGCATTAAGATTCTGCTGGATTATTTCTGAATTTTTGTGTAGAGAAATTAACAAATGATATGAGAATGATATCCTTTTAAAATAAATACTAGTATTTTCTGAATACTGTTGCATATGGGTGGAGGCGATATTGAATTAAATCTAACAAAAGCTCATCTGAGGATTTTGTGACCTCAGGAATATCAGGTTTGGTCACATTCTTGAGGATTTCCCTACTCAATGGACATATATAACCAGAGGTATATCAGAGCCTTAAGTGTTTTCCATTTCTTAATTCTACAAAGGAGCCTTCTGTTGTTCTGGAGTATATATATTTCTTTGTTACCCATTATGCCAGAATATTATATATAAAATTATCTGCCCAAATTAATGAACTGTAGCATGAAAGCTCCTTCATCAGAAGTTATGGAGCATAATCACTATGCTAGTCCAATGTGAGTTGGTAAATATATTATTTTTGACTTCCCATCTCAGCTTCCAGACTAGAACCTGGTCTACTCATTAATTCAGCACACCATTGTCTGTCTGTCTTTCTACCTATCTATCTCTTTCTACCTAGCTATCTCTTTAAAACACTATGCAAAAAGGATAAAACTAGAGAAATAAGGAATGTTACAAATCAGAATGTATGTATTTTAAGATTTTACTCAGGGAATAGAAATTCTCTGTTCTATAAGACAAAGAATTAGGAATGAAGTCAGTGTCTTATAAAAATGTTTGTCTAACAGTTGGCCATCTAACAGTTGTCTAACAGTTGGCCATCTTAACAATATTTGTCAACAGTGTGCATTTTGTTAAAAGCACATTCTTTGCAATTATTTTACAATATAGGCTCTTTACTCCCACCCGTTCTTCTGTGATGGCTTTCCCTTCCTTTACATCTGTGTTCTGTTGAGTTTCCTTTTAATTTTTACTATGAAGATTTTTCCAAAACACTTGCTGTATAAATCCATGAGTTTGAATCAAATAACTACAAATATATTATAAGAATGTACAACACAGGCTACCTAGCATTAATATTTTACTATATCACTACGACATTCCTGTCAGGCTAATTTCAGTAATATTGCAAGGGGCAGAGGGTATTCTAGAGAATATAAATTGTGTTACACACAAACATAGACATAGACACACATACACATACACATACACACAAGCACACAATACACACCATTAATTTGGTCGGCCATATTTCATTATTTTCTCTATTAGGAAATCAAATATACAGATGTATTTAGACATATCTTGGTTAGCAAATTTTGTACCTGCAAAATAAAATTCATAAGATTTCTTGTGCATTCTACCTGGGTATTGGGGAAATATAAATCTTATCCTCAAAAGATATTAGGCAAAAATCTTACGAACAATGTACACAAACATGCATTCAATTGAACAACAACTTAGAAATAGCTATAGAATTTAATCAAATGAATATAACACTGGAAAAAGAGAAAACTGCCTAAAAAAGTGGCTGACAAATTCTCCTATCCCTGAATTTTTGGAGGTTTAAACAAGATTTAAAACTTGTTAATACAGTGACAGTAGATAGCTCAGATAAAGGTCCCAACAATGACCTTGCTGTCATTCAAACTGCATATATGAATACAGGACAATTGAGCCCCCATTCATAATCTACGTGACCTCTGCTTCTTTTGTTTATTTATAGCACAAGGAGTGAAAAGAAGCCTTCTATTCAGTTTGGAACCATCTGTTTTCCAGTGTTTGTTTGACTAGTAACTTGATCTGATGATAATGTGGTGTCTGAGTTACAAAACAGATTGAGTTGTTGTGTAACATTTTTATCCCTGGAGTTCAGTGGCAGGCAGTGTGGAAGAAACACAGACGGTTCATCTACCAAAGCATGAAGATAATCCTTTTGCTTTGTGTGTTTTTTTAAAGGAGTTGATTTTATTAAGCAACATTCACTAGCAAGGCCTTCACTGAATTTCTTTACAGACTCAAAGTTGGGAGTATGCAGAATTTTCCATATGCTTATTTAAAGATTAATTGAATTAGATTTGTTCTGGGGTTTTTTAGACTTAGCTGCAATAGGAATAACAACAGCAACTAGGTATATATTACGATGCATGTAATTTCTGAATGCTGGATGAGATGCATTTTTCTTTTGCTAAAGTCATTTCATCATCCATAGAGATGACAGAAAAAAATTATTTACAGGTTGCTAGCAGCACCATCTGCTATAATGCAGCCATTTGTTTTGTCTTTTTAAAATGCACTTGAGTACGTACACAAATTCTGGATTATAAATGTAAACTGTACTTGTCATGAGATTGGAGGTAGGTCTGAATGGAAAGATAGTTACTTGACCTTCTCTCCCTCTGCTAGGATGTACATGCATTTTGTCCTTAGCATGGTATGAGAACGTAGACTTAATGCTTTTCCACTTTGTTTCTTTTCTTTGTTGCTAGTAGCAGGAAAAGATAAATTCTTTTTAGAAAAGCCTTTGAAATAATGATCTTTTGAATGTGTGGGTGTTGGTGGCATTCCAAGTCTTGAACCATAAAAATTTATCTCCTGGTCTATGATGTAAATATTGGTGTGTGTTTCCTCTTTATCTTTCTGTTAACAGTTATTTATTGAGATCTCCATATATACTCTCCATATACTTTCCTAGCTTTTCTCTGTGACTGTTACATCTTTAAAACCGATTGGATAAGAGACTTGAAGAAAAACCTTGCAAACTCAGAGCCTCAGAGCTCCACTCCATCTTCAGGCAGTGAATAGCGGCAATGAATTGATGACTGCCTTTCACTCTCTGGAATAGATGTTCCACTGCGGTTTTGTCAGGTCAGAACTGCAGGCAACTGCACCAGCATAGACTCAGGAAAATCAGAGCCAAAGAATAAAGCCACCAGACAGAGCTGGAAAAAGTCCTCAAAGCCTGTCAGCGCTGAGAAGCCCCTATGGACACAGCTAGTCTGGAGTCTGAGAATTAGAGCCAGGCTAAAAATGTCACCCTTTGATTTTCCATCTATTTCAGGAGCTGAGATATCAGATGAAAAGGTCAACTGAAGGACTATATCCATACTTTTTCAGGAGGAGGGTGGAATTTATAAATAACTGGTGAGGGTGGCTATCCCATCGCTTCAGCAGCAGACTGCTGGGCCTTTCCACGTGAAATAAGACAACTGATGTCTGATTGCTTTAGCTTTCCCTCAGTGCTTTTACTATTCATGTAGAATTCTCATATAGTTTCCTCAGCCGTAACGCAGATTTTTTACTTTATACAGAGGAATACAGAGAGATTTTTCAGATTCCATGCCTTGTTTCTACATAAAGAAATACACTGGTTATCTCCTATATTCCCAGGAATAGGGATCATGTTTGCAACGTCCCATTATTTCATCCCATTAGAAAGACAACGGCCTCTTGATATCTCGAATTGTCTCCAACACAAGTAGTAATTAATTATCTTCATATGATTTTTGCCTTTATCAGAATTAGAGCATCACCTTTTTTTCCTCTTGATTAAATACATAATTAAATATCTTGCCACGTACTTTTTAAAATTATAAAAATACTTTACTTATACTCATTTTGGAGAAGAATTCTAATAAATTCTGCTATCCCAGAATTTGCAGCTAAAATTGTTTTCAATCCAATTTACCTTGTAGAACAGGGGTCCCCAACCTTCAGGCTGCAGCCCATTACCAGGCCTTGAGCCTTTCAGAACCGGGCCATGGAAGGGGCGGCCGAAAGCATGCACTTCCCCACTTGGGTGAGCAGAGGGGGAGTGCGTGCACGTTCCATTTGCACAAATGGTAAGCATGCACACCCACCAGTGGTGCAAATGGAACTGCATGAATGCTTGCGGGCACAGAACCATCCCTTCTGGTCCACAAAGCTGAAAAGGTTGGGGAACTCTGTTGTAGAGAATTTCTACAAAAAGTTTGCCCCTCTGGAATAATTGGTTTGGCACATACATACACTCGTGTCCAATCCCTGAAAAGCATATTGAAAGTTCCTATTGATTCACCACTTTTCTTCATCTTAAGTATATATTATGTATTATTTTAAGACCATGATCACTATTTAAACAGTAGTGCTACTGAGAAAGGTAAATGAACATTTTTAAAACAAAGCTTCCAAAAATCAGTAAATGGCACTTCAGTATTACAGATGGGGACTGAAAAGGTTAAACACTAGTAGAACATAGCTTGCTTCTGGGTGGTATTGATAAACGCTGTTTTTAAATCTCTGCTCCTCTTCTCTGCCTTGGTTGGTTTCATGTATCTATACTGTGGGTCAAATGTCTTCTGACTCTTCCCTATAAGAATCAGTAAAAAGATAGCAACAAAATGCTTCGGTTTTAAATCTCATTTTCCATTGGAATGCTCTTGTCAAAAACACCTTTCTGCCAAACACTGCCTGCCACAACCAAACTTGGAGATGGCCATTGTTTTATATACTTATTTACAAGGCTTATGTGCTGCTCAAATCAAAACCTCTGAATAGGTTTTCTCTGAATAGTTTACATTTCCCACTTGAGTAAATAAGATTTTAAAGAGTCTAAAGCAAATAACAATTTAATGCAAAGCACGGTACCAGAGATAAATAAAAGTCCATTATAATCCATTTTATAGGAGGAAGGGTCTCACAAAATTTCAGTGCTAAAGGCCAGTTGAAAAGCCAGGTTTTCATTTTTAAGATAAAGATAAATAAAAATACTTACCCACGAGTGCTGAGGGAAAGGACATTGTGCTGAAAATGCTTCTCTTTTCATTAGAGTATATGGCTGGATTCTTTAATAAGAGATGACTATTTTCACATCACTGCTTGGTATCACTAAGGTTGGCCTTTTGTTGTGTAATAAAACTTATTCTTTTTGTTTTATGTTAGATCTAAACTAATGCTACATCTCAGATTTGTTTTAAACATATAGTTTAACAGCGATTCTTAATCAATTTATACTATTATATTTTATGGACTATATCTTGTCACTTTGACAGCTCACTAAAAACACTCAGTTTTTACTTATATCTCTGTCATTTTCTGCTGAGGTAAAGATTTCTTTTTGTGCTCCCTTCTGTCCTCTGCAGCCTGAATATTTCCTTTGGAAATGATTTTTGGGAGTGTACAGGGAGGGTAATCCATTCTTCTTATGGATGCCATTGCATTGACAGATGGCTAGTATTGGATGCAACCCAAAACATTCAGAACACCAGGCCTTTATAATACAGAGTTTTAATTAGAGTTACCATATGTCTAGTAATTTCTAGAAGAGTCCAGTTTAAATTCTGAATGCCCTAACTGAGAAAAGGGAAAAAGTCAGGGGTTGCCTGTTTGTTTTTAAAAGGCTGTTGCTCTTTCCATGTTTGGATACCACTTCTTCATTCTCTCCACTCCTTTTTTTCCAATATGCCTGTTCTTTGAAGTCATTGTCTGCTTCTTTCCCTTTTATTTCTTCCTAGTTTAGCCTATATCCCTGCTCCTGTATCATACCATCATTCTCCGCCTCCATTTGTTCTTGCTCAGTTGCTAAGTCATGTCTAACTCTTCATGATCCCATGGACCTTAGCATACCAGATCCCTAACTGTCTCTTGGAGTTTACCCAAATTCATGTTCATTGCATTGATGACATTATCTAACCATTTCATCTTCTGCTATCCCCTTCTCCTTTTGCCTTCAATCTTTCCCAACAACAGGGTCTTTTCCTCCTCTGTAGCCCTGTCCTTCTTGTAGTTTTCCATCCTGCTTACTTGCCTTCCAGTTGCCAACCTTAGCCCCCAGCCCAGAAATGAACTTCCTCTCTTCCCATCTCCTTCTCAATGTTCCCAAGGGGAAGTATTAATTTGTGCCTGATTGCTGTATGGGTGGATGGAGAAATATATGTTGTTTATACAGGTTATTATTTGGCTGGGGAGATCCACTGTCAGTTCCCATTTGATTTGGGGCCAGTTGTTCTCTCTCTGCCCAAGCTATTTCAGTGTTGTTCTTTTGGGGATAAAATGAGGAGAGAGGCAAATGTAAACTGCCTTGAGTTTTCAAGATAGTATAAAGTATAAATGCAAAAAAAAGAAATATATATCTACTATATTAAGTAAGTGTATTGTTTATTAGAAGGTTTGAATATTTTAACCTATCTTATTAATTTTCTGTAGTGTATAAACTTTTTTCCATTCAGATCTAATTTGATGGGGAGCAGAATATTCACTTAAATGATTCATAAATTAAGTAATAGTCCTAGTCTCATTATTCAATTTAGCATCTTATAAAAGAATGCAAAAAGGAGGCTACTTTTTTAAAAAAACAATACATTAAACAAAGTAATGCTCTGCATTATTTCCTTCTTTCTAAGACAGAACTATCTTGGTGGATATGAATCTTCCACCCCTACGAGGTCTTTATATCCAGGGCACACTGAAATTCTCATCAAACACCAGCCATCTTCTGAGCGTGGCCTGTATTGTGATTGCTGCTGGTGGTGTCTTGAAAGTGGGTAAGTGAAAAATAATAATAGCCAGAAGAGACGCTGCATGCTGTATCTTTAATTTTTTTTAAAAAAGTGAACCAACAAGTCTAATTAGCCTCAGGCATGACAAAGCTATGATGGTATATATATGCTGAAGGCAAATGATGAAATTTAGAAAGTAGAATAACATCATAAATTGATTCTCATGCTATCTAACATTTATTAACCTCTTGCAATATGCTGGGCATACTGTAGTACAAAAGGGGTCTGTTCTAGTCGAAGTGGAATCTATTCGAGATAAATGCTCATTGGAATGCAATCAAAGGCTGTTTCACACTGAGCAGAAAACCTGATATTTTTTTCCCCTAGTAGATAAGGGATGCAATAGAGCCTATATTGAGTTAGGCCCAGAAAATCCTTTCTCAACACCTTGAATTGGTCTTGATAGTTCAGCGCAGGATTTTAAACACTGCTGTGACATGAACTGATTTAGCCACCTTCCTTAACAATCGGGCAGCTGCTGGACCATCTTCAGGAATAGCTCTGCATCAAGTGTATTGCAGTAATCCATTCATAAAACTATTAAGGCATGGAGCAGTAAAGCTCCTGATGTGGAACTTCAAATATTTTATGATTAGTAGTCCCTACCCCATCACAATCCTTTTGTGATTAGCTAAGGCCACACATCAGTTACTTTGCGGTGACCCTTGCAACTCTTTATTAAAATTCCAAATGTGCTCACTACTTAAAAGGGATTCATATCCTTTTTTATTCTGAAATTGAACTGATTTTGATTTGCATAATACTAATACTGACCTAAATTGTCCTTAACATTTAAATATACAAGAAGTTATCATTCTTCAACATTTGTATTAGTGATCTGGATAAGACATGGAACGGAAGCTCATCAAATAAAATTCAAATTTATCTTCATAGTTTAAAGAAGCAGGTTGAAAATAAAAATGTATATTTAGCAGAAGGAGATATAAAGTTGTAATGGTATGTGGAAATGATCTTGGGGGACAGGAGGGAAAGCTGCACCTAGACAATGAACCAAATTTGAGTCCAAAGGAGAGGTGGTGAAACAAACATCTCAGAAAGGATCATCTCAATTTGGGGAAAATAAAAGTGAGGAATGACTGGGGTACTTTCAGACTTGCAAGATTCTGTTAATGTAATCTTACAGCCAAGACAGAGCTAATACTCCTGGTTGTTCTTCTTGTCTGGACTTCTTTGCAAGGCCAACATCAATCTTTCAAATCTGAAAGTACCCTGCCATCCTTCACTTTTACTCTTCCAAAAACTAGAGAAAATCCCTACTGAGACACTTTTGCTACCTCTCCCTCTTTGGACACAAATCAGTTTTGTTTATCAGACTGTGGTCTAGCTCTTCCTCCTGACCTTCAAGGTAATTTCCAAATACCATTACAAATGTGCAGCAGAGGTACAAACAAAGGAAATACCACCCGAAAAGTATAGTTTCAAAAGATTCAAAGAAAGTGAACAAGTTCATAGAAGGGCAATGAAGATGATCAGAGGACTAGAAAGTAAGAAGTCTACAGAGATAGGGAAGGATGCTTGGCCTTGAGGATCAAAAAAATGAAGAGGTGGGAAGAACATAACACCACTCTTCAAATAACTGGGAAGATGTCACATAGAGGATCAAGCCCTGTTCTCTCTCTTTCTAGAAAGAACATGTTATAATAGATAAGACTGGAATTACAGGAATTACAGATTCTGATTTGATGTTTTGTTTTGTTTTTTAAAAAAGTCTTCTAACAAGAAGAGCAGTTTGACAGTGGAATCATCAGGCCAGAAGCTTGGTGAGCTCTTCTTAATTGGATGTGTTCAAGCAGAGACTGGACAACCATCTGTCTAGGATGCTTAATTTGGATTCCTGCACAGGGGTTGACTTCAGTGGCCTAAATGGTCCCTTCTAATTTTACTGTATAAGAATTAAAGTAGGTGTGGTAATTAGCAAAATGGGGTCACTCCTTTCCTTCGATTCAGAGATAATTTTGATAATTTTGCCATCCCCCACCTCCCAGTTTTACTAAAAAGCCTTGGAGAATTTCACAGATAAGATCCAGGAGTAGATGGAGACAACACTCACTTTATAAAATTTGTAAATCTGCTTGGGTCCAGAAGAGGTTTATAACAGGGGCTGTGTTTCCCAATGGATTAAAAAGCAAGCTGCACATTAATGGAATCGGTGCAGAATTTTAGGACTGAATGACTTGAAAATTATCATTCAGGGTGGATGTAAGGACTACCTCAGCTAAGCCACCCAAGAAAGCAGAACTCTTGAAACAGGCATTGTCTCAAAAGGAAACTTTTATTAGGGGCTAGTGACAGTAGGGAAGTCAAGGCAAGATCTGAGAGAAAAACCCGTGAAGTGATATATTAAAAGTAGCATTCAATACTCCTCCCCCCAGAGGACAGATGGAGAGAAGAATATAGATTCAGAGAAAGATCATCTCCCAGGTTCAATTCTTTGTTTTTTTCTGGAGTCACAATATTCATAAATGAACTAGTCTTTTGACGAGTTCTGCTTTAAGCCGACAGCAACCAGAGGACAGTTGCTAGTTGTACAAAATCTCTGTGCTTCAGTACCCGTTATACTGGAGATGACCCAATAGTGCCTGGGATCAGGGAATAGCTCTTTAGTCATTTTCCCTTTGGTCCCTAGTTAGCTTCATTGACTGCCAGTTGGCTGTTATCTCTCTGAAGAGCTGGATACCGCAGTGCAGTGGTCTATCAGAATTGTGCATTACTGCTAGACTGCAAGTGTTTTACCTCTGATACAATTGAGTCCATGGTTGAAATAAGGCAATGGGTATATTGGTATTACTCTCCCCCACCTCCCATTGACTCTGTGATGATGGAACATGTTAGAATCTGGAAGACAGCATTTATCTGGAAGAAAAGATAAATCCTAAATTAAAAACATTGCTTATGACTCAGTTCCCTGTGTATGTGTCTATACATGTATATATACACATATATACACACTGCATACATATTTACACATTTATTTCAGAGATTAGAACAAACCTACCAGAAAACAACAGACTCATTGAAACTCATTTTTTTTTTTTCAAATCTGCCAACTTTAAGATATGTGAACTTCTACTCCGTAGAATTCTGGGACTTGAAGTCCACACAACTTAAAGTTGCCAAGTTTGAGAAATGCTACATTAAGCAAACACTTAGAAAAAGATAAATTGAAGGTACCGTTTAACAGTTTGAGGGTCTGATAATGATGGCAAAAGCAATGAATTTAGCTACTATTCTGATGACCTATCAGCTAGTGCAAGAATTGCTTATGGAAGATGTTATTAATCTGGCTCCCCATGTTGTTTAGCACGGGCAGGAGCAAAGTGGAGAGACTGTGAGAGAGAGAGCAAGCGAGATTATTTTTTCTTAGGCAAAGAAGTTTTTCATATGCAGGAACATTGCTGAATCTTCCTTTAAAAAGTGAAGATGTGAACATGTTGTAAAAGGCAAGAGTAGTATTTCTTTTGTAGGTTGGGCAGATAATTTTTGATAACAGCAAATTAAAAGGGATATACAAATAACAAAACATGAGAATGACCTGGACAATTTTCCTATATTAAGTTTATAAAAGAGGCTTGTTAAAGTCCTGAAGAATTTTATGAAAAGGTCAACTGTTTTCAAAGCTGACCCAACCTCCTCAAAGCCAAATGAAATAATTTAAACTTGGTCATTTGTGCCTGTGGATTTATTGATCCATTTGTTTGTTTTCCTGTCTATCCATGGTATTCTCAGGAGTCTTCCATAACACCCAAAATTCAAAGCCATCAATGTCTTAAGGGGAGAGTATATAGCCTTGTCTCATGTCAAGAAAACAAATGAATGGAACATCAAATAGATCAACCAAGAGTTCTTACTTGAGATGCAAATCAGCAAGCTCAAATTATCATAATTCGGGCACATTATGTGACAACCCAGCAGTCTGGAAAAGGCTCTAATACAGGGAAAGGTAGAAAGAAAGAGAAAGATCACCAAGCAGCTTTGTGGATGGACTCAGTTACAGTGGTAATGAATGCACTATTGGAAGAGCTGAAGGAGCAGCTTAGGGACAGATCATCATAGAGAAAATCTATCAACATGGTCACCAAGAGTCAACAACAATTTTATGGCATGAAGTAATCAATTGGCATAAAAGGAACCTCCATATATTCTGAATTTCAGTTTACTATCATTATCACTTTTTAAAACAATATATTATTAAAGCAATGTCACAATCTATGTATCTGCAAATTGAGGTGCTCGTGATTCTGAAATCATGGAAAACTGGACTTTAGGAGCAGACTTATTTGACAGTTTCTTGTTTATAAAACATATGCTGATGTCACTATTAGGATGGACCTGGCTGAATTTTGAATCCTGAAACACTGAATAATTGGAACAAATTGTTATGTAATGAATTGTTTTGACTCAAAATATTCCATGAAATTCCATTTCTCAAGCCATTGTTCTAGTGCTGCAGATGCTGGTTCTCCAACAACTATGTAAAAAAAATCCAGTGTTGCTATAATATATTTTAAGATATTTGGCAGCTCCTAAAACAAAACAAAACAAAAAATCACTAATTTTGTACCATAATTCCCAAAGCTTTCTTTAGCAAGATTTGTTGTGCTAATTGGGATAGGGTTATATTTTCCATTTAAAGCCCATATATCCTTGAGTAGGGGAGAAAAACTGACAGTTTTTCTTTCCAGCCAATCTTCCTATGATCTGGTGAGAAGACAAAAACAGATGTTTTTGTTGACATGGAGAAGACTATAGCTGGCAGTTTAAATAAGAATATCCTCCATCTTTTTTTTAAAAAAAAATCTCATAAAATACGATGGTAGGAGAAGAAGGAAGAGCGGGACTGGATTTCGTAATTGATAAATAAGCTTTATGATTAGATCAGTATTTGTTTCCTCGGTTTCAATGCTTTGGACTGGTAATGAGACGATGGGAAAAGTTTCTCTTATTTCTTGATTGGGGAATATAAGTCCAGATCAAGGAAAGCCGTTCAATCATGCATTCAGTTCTTTTATCAGATAGAAAACATTATGGTTTACTGGGAGCTTGGAAATATTATGGCCTGGCTAGTCAAGAGACAAAAAGCATTGTCCTACTCCACCTCTCTAGAAAAACAGCATAGGACCTGTCCTGTTATGTAGAGGAGGTGACCCAACAGAGATTATCGACAGAGAGCTGAAGAAGTCTGGCTGTCCCTTAGAGCCTAGCTCTGGCTACGGTCTTTGGTTAAAAAATAAATAAAATAAAAGATAAAGACATATCCCTAAAAGTGACAAGATTTTCTTGAATGCTGCAAGAAACTCCTTTCAGAGATAATATAGTTCTGCTATTTAGTATTATGATGATGATTATTCTGGGACTGATCGCACCAGCTCCAGAGCAGCCTGGAGTAAATCAAGCTATTTCCAGATGCCTGAATTGGCCTCCAGATTGAACAGGGTGGTCCTTCTAAGTCTCTTTGTGTGAATCATTTGCCTGATTTTGAATCAGGATTAGTTGTATCTATAACAAGATTAATTTCATAGACACTTCATTAAATGGGTTGCTAAGATTAATTCTTATGCATGCATATTGCACTTTCTCTTTTCCTCACCAAAGGCATGTTTTCTGAATATTAAATTATTGTGGCACGATGGCTAATTCTACACAGATTTCTTTGTTTAATTCTACATCTGCTGCAGTTTGGGGCTGTATAATTGATTTAATCTCTAATTTTAAAGGAGTGCTGAACTCTCTTACTGGACTCTGCTTACATTTCTCTAGGGCAGAAATTGCCCTACTTTTTCCTTCAAGTATCTGCTTCATGCTAGACTATTTTCTTCTGAGTCTGTAAACTACCCTGGGTGAAATAAATAGGTTCACAGTTGGAATACAGCTCACTTTGCATTCTAAAAGATAACCGTTATTTCCATCCTCTCTTTTTTGCCTTTTTATTGTCTTCCTGTATTTCCAATGTCATCAGAAAAATTCACTTAGGTTTCAAATGTTATGTCTCTGAAAGAAATGTGATTCTTCCAAAATGTTACTTGAACACTAATGCAAAGATTATGAAAAAAATGCCAAATATTTTTGAGATTAACTATCCTTTTCTCTAGTAAACTAGTTCTGTTCCACACTTATCCTACTGAAAAGAAAAGAATTTCTAAAACAAATTTGGGGAAACTGAAATTATTAAGCAAAACAAATATCTGTGCCAGAGCAGCCAGAGTAATCAAGAAAGAATTATTATCTGCTCTGAAAGAATTTTTTTTTTTTAAAAAAGGAAGATTATTCTCTTTGAAGATAAAGAGTTTCAACCCATTGTCTTTGCTTTCTACTAGACAAGAAGGATACTCTGTTGTATGGAATATTAACTTTTCTACAGTTTTTCTTCCTTCTCTCACCCTGTTTATCTTTTTACTGGTAATCTGGATTATTCTGGTTAAGGAAAAAGAGGATTGCCTTTCCCCTGCTTCAGCCACTGTTATGAGCAAGCAGTGCCAATGTTTGTCATATAACTGAGGTCACATGACAATTGTTACAGCTCTCTTGGATGAAAATGATAAAGTTGACCTTGTGGGATGGAACTATGGTAAAAGTTTATAGCATAAATTAAAAAAAAAACAGAGTGAAATCTGGTGAGTTATGCAAGTGCCAGATCTGGTTTATCTGATTTAGAATGTGACAAAAGCTATGTGACAAAATCCCATAAAATAAGAGCTAGGGAAAAATGTGTCCCTGCTATGAAAAAAAAAATGGTTTCTGAGATTCTGAATGAACTTTGTGTAGAATAAATTCTATCCTGCAGTAGAATAAATGCTTGGTATTATTGTAAAACCCAGTGCTTTTTAACTCTAGTATGTAAAAAAAAAAAAGCACGACCTTTTTGCTTCACTGAAATTTCTTTGGTAAATTAGTTCACTGTTGAGATATTATTAATGCTGTTACATGCTCAAATATTTTCACTGGGGATCCATTGATTTAAGTTGATTTTAACAGTAAGATGAGCACTGAAAACCACATGTACTTAGGCAGGCCTTTGACAATTAATTGCTTGCTGGAAGTAGAAAGAACATGCATATCTGTTAATATTATTGTTGTACTTTTTGTTATGTGTTTTGTAATGTTTGAGTACTGCAACATTAATATTTATTTTATTTGGCTTTTATTTTATTTGGCTATTACTTACATGTACTGTATGTGTACTTTTATGTAAGTCATCTTGGATAAAGGTTTAATATGTCAAAAGGGAGAAACAGATGTATTGTACAAATTAATTAATGTTCATCAATTTCTCCTTAGGCAGCCTGCAGCATCCATTAGAAGAAAGGAGAAAGGTACACATTCTCCTTCGGGCATCTGAGAGAGTAAATTGTGATCGATTGAACGGTTTGAATGTCGGTCCAGGAACCATTGGTATGGATAGCATCTTTTGAATTCCTCAATGGGGCCCTGGAAAAACCTTGATCAAAAATGTCCTATAGTTAACATCAATCAAAGACTGCCTGTTTTGTTAAATAGTGCCTGCATTTTGATTGCTAAAAGTCAAGAATGGATAACCTGAAGCAACATGAAAACATTGAAGCATTTTTCCAGCAGCCAACAACATATTTGTACCCCTTCTAATCTACTGGTGCTTCTGTGCTGAATGTGGGACGTGGGATATATCTCACAACAACCTGCCCATCAGTTGTTTGGTAGATTGTTAGTAGCTAATGGAGGAGTTGGGTGTTTAAGGCATACAGAGCATTCCGTCCTCAGATGAACTTACACAACAAATTGAATGCATTGAGAAACAGTAATTCCATACAATCAGGATGGGGGAAGAGGACAGGCAGGTTGTATATTTGTATGTGTTGGGAGAAGTCTATGTGTGTATTTAGGAAGAGACTTTAGACCACTGTGGAAGCATGGAAGGCAGATTAATTTACATTCCTATAAGAAATTTCTGCTCCATAAACATGCAGGAAAAGGAGTGAAACAGAGTTATAATAGGCATTCTGATCATGCTCCTGGCATGAAATTAGGTACTTCTGATTAGGAAACTTTGTGGATATGCATATCCATAAGATCCAGTCCCTGCACTATTTGCTACCCTCAGCATCAAAAGGTTTGCTTATCAATGTACCAAAGTGACAGGCCACTAAACAGGCTTTCATTTCAAATAGGAAATAAGTCCCCCCTAATAATCCTTTCATTTTTCCCCTTTATTATATTTCTAAATATGTTATCTTTTTCAAGCTATTTAATCCCACAAGGAAGCTGTCATTTTCCTATTCCAATACTGGTATGACCTTGCTGAGCATATGGATTATACAGTAATCCAGAAAGCCAGTTTACCTTTTTGCTAGAGTTGGAATCTTCCTAATATAATCTTTAAGGAAACTGCCTTGGAAACTTTATGAAGTGCCCAAACAATCTGCACCAGTACAAAAAGGCTTCGATGGGTACATCTCTGGCACAGCTGAGATGTCCTCCCTAGTATGTTGAAGATCTTGCAAAGCTTAGCAACTTTTGAATCATGGCTACTTTCTTCTCTTTTCAAGGTGTTTTTGGAAAGCTGCAGATGCACAGTGTTTACACCAAGAAGTCATGGACACATCTTGGAAATGATGTTGCACCTGGAAATGAAAGGTAGATGTTAAATTATAGGTAATAAGAAAAATCTTTTTTATTTTTATTATTTTTATTTTATACCCCCCCCCTTTTTTTTTTTTTTGCAAGAGTCAATTGAACAGAAGACTCAGGACATGGTAGGACCTTTCTGGCAACATTTCAAAAGGATTCTGAATTAAACCTATTAGTATGCCACTGCATTAAAAATAACTTTTGATGGCACGCACATAAAAATACAATATAAAACAAAACCCATATAAAAATGAAAACTACAGCAACCTTACAGAATTGAAAGAGAATAAAAGATGGCAACAAGAATTCAAATCAGGAAAAGGGTCTCTGAAAAAGCTCTCTGAAAACATCTTTAGGAGCTTGCAGAAAGCCAGTACAGAAGGAGCCAGCTTGATCTTCATAGGGAGGTAAAAACAAACAAGCAATTTCTCCTTGCTTCAACCCCACTAATTATTTGAAAATGTGGGGTGTGCAGAGGTTTCTCCTGCTTGATTAAATGAGATGAGCAGAAGTTGGCCAGAGAAAGTTTCTGCTTGTCAAGAAAAGAATTTTATGGGTCAAAATCAGCACCTTAAATTGGACATGGAAACCATTGCAAGGATCCACAAAACTAATGGTATGCAGTCCCAACATCAGGAACCTGAAAGTACACAGACTGCTGTATTTTAAACCAACCACAGTTTCTAAATATTCTTTAAGGGCATCCTTAAGCAGAGGGCATTTCAGTAGTCTAGATGGCTGATGATAAGAGCATGAGTTACTGTTTTTGTCATAGAACGCCCAGAACGGAGTTCTGGCACTTTTTTTTGAATGGAATCTTGTAGGGTAGGCAAGGCAGGTTGTATGACGTGTGTGAGTTCCAGCACCTTTTTTTTTTTTTAACAAAAAAGCACTGTCAAGACCTACAAGTCCTCTGACACCAGATGAAGCCAGAACTGACATACTCACCAGTTGGGCATATGCCTCTCTGATCACATTTCTACTTGCTGATCCATCAGGAAATAGAAGGACGCCCACGTCAGAGAAATGCTCCCTGATGGGTAGTGTTTACCCATACATGAGTAACTCTTGGTGGTGACAGAAGACCTTGGTGCATTTGTAGAAATGTTAGCTTTTCAGGATTCTATTTCAATGTCTTTTCTCCTATCCAAAGTGACAGGATCCAGGCACATTCTTCCTACCACTTACAAACTTGTCTTCATCAGTGAATGTAAGCATTTTAGTAAGCATTTTTTTATTTTTCTTGATAGTATGTTTGTATGCTTTAAAGAAAGTAATATTTCATGGAAACTTCACAATATTTTTTTTGAGATTTACAGGATTATGGTGCAAGATCATTTGGACTGGCATCAGGGTGACAGTATTGTTGTCAGTTCCTCTTCATATGAAGCCCATCAAGCTGAAATAATCACTTTGGAAAAAGTTAACAATCGTAGCATTAGGATCCGTGAACGTCTTCTCCATAGACATATTGGTATGCAATTTGTCTCCTTTGCTTAGATTGTATCATGAATTTTGTTTTGTACATTAAAGGCTACCCAACATTCATTATTTCTCCTCAATAAACTTGCCATTATTCAATAGCATTTTCTTTCTAGGGTGCCTTAACATTTTCATTGCTTTAATTAAGTAACAAAATGGGAATTACAAGTTATCTGTAAGGTAGTTAACCTTATGAAGACAATCAGCTGAAATAGAGATTTATGTCTGGAAGGGCAAGAGTTGGACTCCTGACCCAGCTACTACAAATTGACTTTAAGTTCACATGCAGAGGCTATGAATGTATAGTCTTCTACCCAACATTTTGCAGGGAAGACTACAGTACATGCATCTGGGGTCTAAATATAGCCAATCCTCAGTGAATTATAGTAGCGCCTAGTTTAACCCAGCCATCACTGAAGTGATATAAAATCTGTTCCCATTATGTTCTTCTGGCACAATAGTTGGATAATTTTGGAAGATATTATAAGTCATGGGCAGAGATACACTATAATCAACATATATTGGACTAGCAAGTATGATCTCATCCCCATTTTGTATCTTTACCTCTCAGCTTAGTTTAAGGGCTGGTATTGCTTCTTAAGACATTTAAGTGGGCAATCAGCACTTATACAATGAATGAATTGTTTCAATTATTTCTGTATTTAACTGCTGTCTCATACTACTAGAATTACAAATACTTGCAAAATTTTAGGTAGGTGAAATAAACTCTGACCTTATATTTAACCTGTTTTAAATCTGAGATGCCATGGAACTGATTTAGGCTTGATCACAAAACAGCTAAGGTACTATGGTCCTCACTTTTGAGATATGTTATTCTCTATATCAGTGATTATTATATGAAATAAGGGGAAAATAATGTTAAAAGTGATAATAAAGTAAATGACTTTTTCCAAATGTCTGAATCTTCAATAAATTATGAAGTCCTACTGTACATAGCCTGGGTATATGAACTGTTTTCAGAAGGGAAGAATTAGTAGAGATTCCATGTTTGGTTTATTATTCCACTTCTATTGTTTTCTGTCATTTTGATCTCTGTAGGATATTCCCATAGATTAGAAGAGGGTCAATGGATTCTCCTGGCTGCAGAGGTTGGGCTTCTGACAAGAAACATTCAGATTAAATCTGACATGGATTGCATAGGAAGACTTCTGGTGAGACCTTGGGACTATGCAAATCAAGATGCAGGTACTTGAGTATTTATAATTATTTTACACATTGTTCTCAATCCATATAGCTTAGAAAAACATAATTTAATTTTCTAGATTTCTCATGTATTTTTAAAGAACATGAATTCATTTGATAGTTATCACACCAAACCTACTATTGTGGGTGAAGTTTTTTTTCCCTGTTCAATAATGTCCAATTCTCAGAGACTGCCTGGACAAATCCTTGCAGTTTTCTTTACAAGGTTTTTCAGAAATAGGTTGGCATTGCCTCCTTCCATCAATTGACCCCAAAACCCCTTTTGAATGTGGGAGTTATAAATGATTTTTTATTTTATTAATAATGTGATAACATAGTAATAATTAGTGAGGAAAGTAAATGCAACTAAGTTTAAAACATGCTATTTGAAGTAAAAAAAAAACTATTATCCTCTATAGCAATGTTATGTAGGCATTAATGAAAATAAAACCTGGATCATTAAGTAACCCCTTAGTTACTGTATTTGCTTTCTTTTTTTAAAAAAATGGAATAGTATTAGCTTAAGGATTTATGAATTAAGAATGTCTAAAGTGGCATCAATAGAATATCTTTTACCATTGTTTTTATTTTTTAAGGCATGGAAGGTTATCTTGTTCCCCCTCCCCCCTCACACACACACACTAAAATTCTGATTCTTAAACACGTCCTTCTCCCATTTTGCAGGTGTGCTTCAACTTTCAAATGTTGAAATTTTGAACTTTGGATCTTCACAGTCTCCATCAGTTGACATTACAAATTCATCCGAGTCTTTCATAATTTCCTCTAGCATTCACCACAGCTGTGGAGTTGGTATTCAAGCCATTACAAGTAATGGGCTCTTCCTACGTGATAATGTGATATTCAATACAATTGGGCATGGTATACATTTAGAAGGCCAAAATCATACACTCATCAGAAATCTGGTTGTCTTAAGCAAACAACCAGGGACCTCGAGGCTCTGGGTGGCTGGCATCAAAACAAACACAGTAGAAGGTGCTATGCTACATAATAATAGCGTGGCTGGTTCAGAACGGATAGCCTTTCATATCAAGGGTCAAGAATGTTTCTTAGCAGAAGACCTTTACAGTGGCAATGTAGCTCATTCAAGCCTTCATGGGGTTCATTTATATAAAGGAGATGGCTTTCCAAACTGCACTAAAATTACAGGCTTTTTGTCTTACAAAAACTATGACTATGGGATAATGTTTCATCTTGTAGGAAGTGTAGTAGTTGAGAAGGTGACATTGGTAGACAATGTTGTGGGACTCTTGCCAGTACTTTATGGACCATCTGCTAAGCTGTACTGTCACCAGAAAAAGCAGCACCTGAAACTAAGAAATTCTGTCTTTATGGCAACCAGCACTTCCTTTGATTGCATCAAGGACAGAATCCAGCCTCTTTCAGCCAATGAGACAATTACAGATCGAGCTCCACGTAATCCCTGGAGGGGCCGAATCGGCATGTTATGGCCATCTTTTACCTCGGACTGTAACTGGTGGCCTGATGCTCCATGGCATAAAATAAGAAACCATTCAATAGTTCTGGGAGTCACAACTCTACAAGGTTAGTACTTTAAGAGCATCTGTGGTCTAATAAATACTGAAATAATAAATACACTAATAAACCCTGGAACTACAAATGGTGCTTGGTGGTTAAAATGTCATTTAAAGTATTCTTAGGAGCCTCAAATATTTTATTAAAAAACTTTAGACAAGCAGATCTATTATGGTGCTACAGCTTGTAGCTGACCAAAGCCCAGCCTATGAATATTTTCCTAGGAATGGACTGATTTCAATGCAGCTGATCCGGATTTTGTATGCTTAATCCAAATTTAATACAGTCTTAGGTCGAAATACACGTCTTTATGTCAATTTTATTCTGTTTCAAGATACATATGTATACTTTTTCTAAAATAATCAGCACATTATTAAGCCTTTTTCAATGACACCAACAAAAAAAAAGAAAGAGTAGTTGTACTTGGGAGAGCAAGAACTTGTCACATAAAACATACAATTATGTAATAACAATGTTCCTCACTGTAAAATGGTTATAGAAGAAAAGACTCATTTAAATGGAAAAAAGACCCAAATAAATCTATCTATATGCTTCTGATGAAAGCGTGTGTGTGTCTCTGTGTGATTGTGTGTGTGTGTGTGTGTGTATCCAATCTCACAGAAAGCATGAGAATCCATGATCATATTGTATATTCATGGAGTTTGTACATATTAGATTAATCTAATCTAACGTGAATAAATGGGGATGTGGTTTTGCATACTCTTCCCAAGACATATTAATATGATTCTTAAGAGCCATGATGGCACAGTGGTTAGTATGCAGTATTGCAGGCTAATTCTGCCAGTAGGTCAATTCTGAACAGCTCAAGGTGGATTCAGCCTTCCATCCTTCCGAGGTCGGTAAAATGACCCAGATTGTTGGAGGCAATATGCTGACTATGTAAACCTCTTAAAGAGCACTGTAAAGCACTGTAAAGCGGTATATAAGTCTAAGTGCTGTTGCTATTAATATGAAATATTGTTAAGAGAGCCAGTTTGTCTAGTTAAGACACCAGGCTAGAAACGAGGAGACTATGAAAGCTGGCTGGGTGACTCTACGCCAGTCACTCTTCCCATCCTATGACATCAGACTTGGGTGTCAAGATCAGTCAATACCTGCCCCAATCAATGGATCAACAGTTGACTGAACCAAAAAAATGGACCCTGCACTTGAGGAAAAACATTAAGAAGAAAAAAAGTAAAAGAAAAAAATGTTAATTTTCAATCATTCACTTTAAAGTTACCTGCTTGTTTAATCATGGCAAACTGACTTATTTGGCTTGCTTAAATTATCCATATTTGTAACTAAATATAATTAATTATAGGCCAGGTTGACATTGCTTGCTGTAGTTAACCATAATTCCTCTCTTGGCTATATAGGAAAGGTAGGAAGGAAAGGAAAAATTCATGGCCTGATGCCATTCATTTTTCCTTGTTTATATCTTGTCAAAGTAGGGATAGAAATGGACTCCCTTTAGAACTTTGGAATTACAAGTCTTCAAATTATTTGACATTTGCCATGGCAGTTGGAGCTGATGATATCTGGTGTTTAGAACAAAAGGAGGACACTAGGTTGGTTATTCTTGAACTAAACTATGCTTAGCAACTGTGGTTTTCTCCTGTCCTACTGAGAAATAGAAGGGAAATGGACGCAACTATTTATTTTGCTAAAGATTTCCTCCTGAAAACAAAAATGAAGACATTTTGATTAATTTTAGACAGAACATTGAAGCATCAATTCAGTAAGCCCAGAGACATAAATTTCTCCCTGGAATCAATGAGATCTTTAACTGAATCTTAAAATATTAATCCTTTATTTAAAAGGGGGAAAAAAAAGGTTTGCAAACCTATGTGAACATAAACAAAATTTACCTCTAATTTCTACTTCTAGATAACGTTTTTTTAAAAAGTGTCAAAAAAGCGGTATCAACAATTAAAGCAGCAACATTATACCACACACCATACACACTGATGCAGCTACTTCAAGATTTAGTTTAGCCTGAGATATTTATTTGTATCCCATCTTTATCAATTTTACAAATAACTCAAGCAAGAGAATATATCCAACATACCTTCCTCCTCCTATTTTCCCCAGAACAACAACACTGAAAGGTGGGCTGAGCTGAGAGAGAGAGAGAGAGGAGAGAGGGAGGGAGGGAGGGAGGGAGGAGAGAGAGAGAGAGAGAGAGAGAGAGAAAGCTAAGGCAGGACTAGAATTCCCAGTCTCCCACTTTCTAGACTGGTGCCTTAAAAACACTAGAGCAAACTGGCTCTCTATATAAATTAGTCGAGTGCTGCCATTTTTCTACAGAGTTTTTATTTTCCCTTTATCAGATATAACCTTTGATGGTTTTAGAAAGAGTTGCTATACTGGGGACCAAGACACCTGCATCATGACAAATCCAGGACATGGAGGCATCTTGCATCTGATCACATCTGAGCAGACCAGAATGCTCCATATCAGTGAACAAAATATGTTCTACTTTCATCCACTGCAAACGAGGTATATTTATAATCACTTATAAGTAATCCATTTTGGATCATTCTTGCTGAGATTTCCACAATAATTATGTTTGATATATTTATAATCTGTAGTACTATCGCTGATCTGTTTTTCTTAGAGTTGCTTTCTCCTATTTCTTGTTTCATCTTATTTCAGCTCCAGTTAATCAGTTAAAATGTCTAATATGGTATTCCAACACTAGAATAGAATAGAATAGAATAGAATAGAATAGAATAGAATAGAATAGAATAAGTCAAGTGTGATTAGACACAAGGAATTTGTCTCTGGTGCATAAGGTCTCAGTGTACATATAAACAGCAAGTAATGGATTAAACAGTTTTCTAACAAAATACATCATTGCATTATGTCTGAACAAAAAATGAACGCTGAAGAATGTGTATATCTGGATACATATACTGATTCAGGAAGACGTTTGGTGCGCTGGAGATGTTCCCCATTCTACCTCCCATCAATACTAGATAGAATCATTGCTTTATGTTCAGGCAAAGCGTCTGCAATATCACCTGTAAAACATTAAAAGAGCATACATGCATCACCATCTTTTTTTTAGAGAGTTTATCTTTTATTATCGCTATTACGAGACACTGAGCTTGTCAGCTGGAAAGCTGACAGTTCGGGTTTGAGACCTGAGTGTCACACAACAGGGTGAACTCCCATTACTTGTCCCAGCTTCTGCCCACCTAGCAGGTCGAAAACATGCAAATGCAAGTAGATAAATAGGTATCACAGTGTTCTGTGTGCCACTGTGTATAGTCATGCTATCCACATAACCATGGAAGTGTCTTTGGACAACGCTGGCTCCCTGGGCTAAGAAATGGAGATGAGCACCACCCCCTAGAGTTGGACATCTGGACAGGGAAAACCTTTACCTTTACCACTATTATGCTGTCTCCTATTTAACTGACATGTGTATCAGTAATTGGCCTGTTCCCAAGTCTCATATTTATTTCTTTCTCGTCAGAGTAAATGAACCTAGCTCATCTGGTAATGCAATATGTGAGAACTCAAGGAAAGCTCTTTTCAAAGATTTGGATGGCAGTGCCCTAGGATTGGATTCACCTGTATCAGTTTTCCAAAAATCAGAGTTGGATTGGGAACAAGCATGCCAGGATGCTGGTAAGTTGCCAGTCATGGGTAGACAACAATACCGAAGGATGTTATATGCAAGAGAGAGCAACTTAGAAGGAATCCAGTGCTACTGTGGCCATTTGAAGACAATTATTCCAGAAAGATGGCAGTATGACAATAAAGAATTTAGAGTCATTGTCTCAGGGGTACAGTTTCCAATTGTATATGTCTCTCCTAGTTCCAGGGCAAGTAACTTAATTCAACATAACCTTTATATGTATTAACGGCAGCCTGGTCCACATTTATTCTTCAATAGAGCAAGGTAATTTTATTCACTTTTCACAAGTGTTTTGAAATCCCTTAATGAGAGATGCTTTCTAAACAATTGACCTAATAAGATTTTGTGTGAATCCCATAGAGAATGGTAGGCCCGCCGGCATCAAGTCCTGCTCAGACTTTTTAGAGTAAACTGCCTTTTCAAAAGAGCTATTTTGTTATACAGCCATGTGCTGAAAGTGCATGCAGTGAGACTCGGTTCCCATCCTGATTAAGACTGTGCTGCGACTCCAGATAAACTCTTTAATTACAATTAGTATCTCTGGAGCCTGCTGTTCATGATGGTGGCCATTTTGCAGAAAAGTTACTTCAGCTGGATAGGAGCTTAATGCAGGGGACTGTAATTAATCTCATTTTCCATCTTGCCCTGGAAAGCGATTAAGCACAAAGAGAACTTTAATCTTTAAACCAAATGTTTAATCTTTAAATAAAACATCTAATGTCTTCCAGGGTAAAAGGCATTTCTCTAAGGATCTGTCTTAGAGGCTGCTTAGAGGGCTGATTAATTCACTGTCTTGCACAGACATGATCTTCCCCCCTGCTTTAGTTGACCTGATTATGAATCACAAGTCAAAAAGTCAAACACCGGGTTCTATCATCTTTAAAGGCAGGTTTATTGCTCTTTATGTTCATGCACATATCAGGTCATAAGCTTCTAGATTTGTCATTAGAAAACAACCATCTTTGCCATTTTAAGAATTTTCAGAAGAGTTTTCTAGAAAAGGACATATATGGAAGTCTTTGAGAAAAGGCCCTTAGAAGGATTTGACATTGAGCTAATAATCAGTGTCATAAAAACTTTTTTTTAAAAGAAGAAATTGATCATCCACCTCTATCTTAAATGTACTTATACATCTTGGGATTCTCTTTTTTTTAATCTGCTTCTCATTTTCAAGTCCAAACCATGGACAAGAATCATATCTCCCTAATTTTAATGACCCATCATTTATAGAAGTGCTTTATAATATATCCTTTATCTGCTGCACTACTTTGTGGTGAATCCCAAAGCATTCATTCATGGAAGTTCTATTCTGAAAACAAATGAGATGCTTTATCGCCATATTTTTCTTTTCTGGTATATCAGTTAACTTTTTATATTATGGTTTATTTTTATGTATCAAGCTTTAATTGGACACATTGATTTTTATGATGTATATTATAGGATAACTCTTTGGTAAAATGTTGAGATAGTGGGAAATAACACCATGCAAGGAAATTTCTGTTCCTGATAGCTATTAAGCTATATTCCCGGAGTATACGTAGATACAGAAAGCATATTCTGTATCTACATAAAATAATTGCAGAGCATAAACAAGATGACATTGATGGAGATACTGAGGATAAATACAGTGACCAGAACAATGAGGCAAAAAAGCAAATCTTAAATCCAAAACAGGCAGAAAGTATGGCAAAGAGGCTCAGACAGAAATCTTCATAATCACATGAATATAAGAAGGGGAGGAGGTAACATTTATTTCATTATAGCCCTTCTCAATAACAGTATTCTTAGTTTTCCTGTGAAGTTGATACCTAGTGTGGTTTCCATAGTGGGGCTAAGACAGTGGTGGGATTCAAATACTTGAACAACCAATTCTCTGCATGGATACAGGCCTGGGCATCCAAGGCCTAGAATGGACTTCCAGAAGTGGCATCCACGCACTTCTGGTGGGCCATTCTAGGCCTGGGAGGCCTCCTCTAGGCCTCCGAGGCATAGAATGGATTTCCGGAAGCAGTGTGCATTCAGCCAGTTCTCCGAACCCAACAAAATTTAGCTACCAGTTCTACCGAACCGGTGTAAACTGGCTGAATCCCACCACTGGCCTAAAAGCAACTGAAGTTTTTACTGTTTTCCTGCTATCATGACTGTTTTTTATGCACCTTGAGAAGTGTTAGAACAGGAAAGAGATATTAACTAGATTTCCTCTCCCTACTGTCATAATCAACCAACTAACCAACCAACCAATTAAATCAACATAATATAATATAAAAAAATCAGAATAGTGTTGAGGAGCAACATCCTCTAATACACAAAGGAGAAGTGAATTTATAAACAAAGGGGCCTACTGGAAAGTTAAAAACATTTTCCAGAATGCTACTGCATTATCACGGAAAAGGCTGTTAAACACCCGCCCACACACATATAAGTAGACCTTGAGCTATGACCACAACTGAGTCCCAAATTTGCATTGCCAAGCAAGACAATTGTTCAGTGAGTTTTGCTCCATTTTACGACCTTATTTGCCACAGTTGTTGAGTGAATCACTGCAGTTGTTAAGTTAGTAGAACAGTTGTTAAATGAATCTGGCTTCCCCACTGACTTTGCTTGTCAGAAGGTCGCAAAAGGTGATCACATTCCCCCCTGGGACACTGCAATTTCATCAATACTTGCCAGTTGCCAAGCACCCGAATTTTGATCATGTGACCATGGGGATGCTGCAACACCCACAAGTATGAAAAATGCTCATAAGTCACTTTTTTCAGGGCCGTTGTAACTTCAAATGGTTACTAAACGGATGGTGATAAGCCGAGGAACGCCTGTATATAACCCTCCAAGGGCCTTTTTATGCACTGCACGGATATTAAAAACTATATCTGTCCACTCAGAATGGACCTGAAAGAACAGGCTAGGGAAAGATTGTCATGGAGAAAATCTATCTATGTGGTTGCTATGAGTTGAAAAATCACTTAATGGCACATAATAAATTCAAAATAAGATTTTTAAAACATTGGAAGAAAAAGCAACATAAAAAGCATGCCCTTAATTTGTCACAGGGTTCACTAATTTTCAGCCAGCTTCTGATTCCTTGGACTGTGAGATAATTGAGAGGTGAGAGGCATGTTTGAAAAATGAAGGGAATGGATTTAGCAGAAAGAATTCCTCCCTGAAAAGTTGTAACACGTGAATGGAAATAATACTTACATTCTAGACATCTGTTCTGAGAGAAACTGAATTTATAAGGTTGCGTCAGAAATGAGTTTTAAATATGGTGAAAAATAGAATTCAGAGGAATTTATGATTAATATATTTGACTGATGTTGTTCAAAGAACAGTACAGTAATTGTTTATACATTGAGAGATGGACGACAGGACAGCTAGACTTTATAGTTCCCAGATGAAAATTAAGTAAGTAACAAGGTCGGCCTTCTCAAGAGTGAATAAGCCTCACACTTTACAGGATTTGCATGTGAACTTGAAGAATGGCATTGCCCTAAATTTCCCTGGCATATCCATAACGAAGACAAACTGCTGAGTGTCAGTGCGCAGTACTTGACACAGAAGAAGTGCTGTGTTTTGCAACAATTAATTTTGCAGAGGAAGCAGCCTGTTTAAAGATGCCTGCAGCACTCACTAAAAGTTGTGTTGTTTTTCAAGGCCACCAGATACACAGTTGGCTAGGCTGCCTAATAAACAAAACAACAATGCAAAACCCGTTGCCTGGTGGGGCTTGCTAGAGAAGGTAAAATGAATAATGCTTACCTGCCAGGGGTGGGTGAAGATAATAATTGTTTAGCCTGCAGCAGATCTCTGTAAGGGTTAAAAATGACAGAGATATTAGGTGAAAACTGTAAGATTGTTTGGTTTGAAGCTTTCAGCAATACCCAGACTGTTATTTACCGGACTTGGTCGATTTACTTCTTAATGCAATAATGACCTGTGAAATGAAACGTGAGCTAGACAATTGTTCCTCATTGTTTCCAGTAAAACATTCTTTCATACCCCATTAAACCACCATTAATTCCATATGAAAGAGAAGCCAGCACAAATACACTGAACCTGGTTTTCCTTTTTCTCTGTCATGAGAGTCCCTCTTTTTGCTTTGTTCCTCTAACCCTGTCATGTTTGCTGTAGGACAAATGGTGTGCTTATAGATTAAGTTTTAAACAATATACAATAAAGCCATATAAATATTGATTTAAGGCTGTTGTTGTTCAGTCAAGTTCTGCCGTATTCATCCTATGTGCTGTGTCTGAAGTCAGGGGAGTGCAGTTACTGCGAATGGAGGGGATAAATGCAAGACAGGGACTCACAACGGGAAGAGCTGATTTCATGCCTTTATTGCTTTTGAAAGACTTAAGGATGGGCAGAAAGGCTTGCTGTTAATTTAATATGAACCTCCCTATTGCACATAATTCTTTTGCCTGCTGTGCTGTGGTGTCCACATCTATTGCAATTTGGGGTGAATTCTTGAATTGGTTACCCAGAGAGAGGGAAACTCAGTCTTCAAGTTGTGCTTGTATGTTGTAAACCTCCCAAAAAGGAGAAAGGGAAAAGGAGAAATGAAGTGGATTATTATTATTTAATGATGAGAACAGGACAGAAGAGAAGCCTGTCATGTAATTATAAGTAAAACTTCTATGAGGGTATCACAGTGGCTTCATAACTGGATATCCAATTCAGCTATCCAGGTGATCACTTCTGGTGTTGCTTCGTGCAGATCTTCTAGGGAACCAAAGAATGCATGTCATGGACAATCTTGCACAAAATGTTTAATAATAATAATAATTAAATGTAAGGAACCATGGGAAGGAGAACAAGGAATCCATGGGAATGGGACACAGTAAAAAGAATGGATGAAACCATGGGGACAGAAAACATAGTTGCCTATAATGAAAAACCCGAATCCTGGGAGAAGAGAGAAATTTCTGTGTAGTGGGGGTATTTGGAGGTTGAGAGTGGGTGATGGACAGAGAGAAGGAGAGCGGTTTACAAATGTTTCTGTCTAATATAACAGAGAAATCTGACAGAATGCAAGCTTTGCTTTCTGTGAAATGGGACTTGTAGATGAAGTAGCTAGCTGTGAGAAATGGGAAAGTGAAAACAAGATTAGTTTGGGGAGCACAGTTGCTTCAGCAGTTTCCCTACTGGTCCTCTATGTCCTGAGCAAATTATTAAAACACTTAGTTTCCCTCTTACTTGCTGTGATCTTCATGGCTTTTGGGGTACGACACTATGTATTGGTGCCTGTTTTTCTTTCTTCCTTTATTTATTATGGTCTTAGACTGACATATGCACATAAAATCCATCACAATTCATAAATACAAAAATAGCAAAGGATCCAAGAGACAACAAAAATGATCAGTTGCTTGATTAAATAAACAATCAAATAAACATTTGAATGCTTTTGTGAAGTTTCATGCAGAAAGCTTAAATGGATAAAGGATGTAACAAACTTTGCCTGGGTTTTAATTGTCTTATCTTTTAGGTTTTTATGTTGTAGCCTCTTAATTTGTGAATTGCCAAGAATACTGTGATTGCAGTGGAGCACAAGTTAGGTAAATAAATGTTGTCCTGTTCATTAAAGCAATCCTTTTGGTAAAGGGAATGCAATTTTGTGACACTATCATTTTTATATATGGATTTTTTTTTCCTGCTTGGAGTCTGCCTGTACAGATCCCTGCAGGGTTTTTTTTGGCAAGGTTTTTCAGAAGTAGCTTGCCATTGACTCCTTACTAGAGCTGAGAGAAAGTGACTGGCCCAAGGTCACCTAGTTGGCTTTGTGCCTAAAATGGGATTAAAACTCACAGTCTCCAGCTTTCTAGCCTGATGCCTTAACCTGTTCACCAAATGACTTTCATGTGATAAATATAGATTTATGAGAGAAATAACTGGTAGCATTATATAATAATTCAGGAAAATTAGGCATGGCATTTGCTAATGAACTGAGACAATTTCATAAAGGATGGAAGGGACCATCTTCCTCTTCCCTCCAGGCAGTCTTGTCCCCCTCCTTTGGGCTATTTTCTTTAATTAGGAGCAGTCTTCAGTCAGATGTTCTGCTGGTGCTGTTCCTAGTCAAGCCTTCCTTTCCTTCTCCAGTTTTTCCCCTCTGGCTCAGAAGAGTCAGTCAGAATGACAAAAATAGGGATCAGAAAGAGCCTTTCAAAGGGACTCTGCCTCAGTTTAACTGTGTAGCAATCCAGAGCATCCCATCTTTGGAGCACAGAGGAGAACTACGAATTACCAGAAGCAGACAAAGAAAATACTGGCGTGAAAATAGTTGTAGAACAAAGGTGTCAAACTGGCAGCCCGTGGGCCAGATGCGTCATGCACAGGACACGCCCACGCTCCACAAAGACAAAAAACGTCATGATACACCATGATACGTCACATTACACAATTGAGTTTGACACCCGTATTGTAGAAGGTACATTTAGAATGTTCTGGGAGATGCACACATTTTATGGCTTCACTTTTTATTTTTTCCCCATTTTCATTAACATTAATCTGATGTGACTGGAATAGCAGAGCAACCATGAAATATATTAGCATTTCCAGGGATCGATCCCAAAGTCTAATCTCTTTTTATTTTTACATTTTCCCCTTTTCTTTCTATTTTTTGTGTATTTTCGCATATCTGTTTTACTACTAATCACAGGATCTTTCTGAGTGGTATGAACCTCTGTATGGAGCACCGAAAACTTACAATTTATTTGATAAAATTTTAAGTTAAATTTTAAAAATGTATAACAAAAAATATAAAATAGCTTCTCACCTTGCGAAGATAGTTCTTTTTACAGCATGAAAGACTACAGGTAGTCCTCAACTTATAACTGGTCCCCAGGACTACTTATAACCTGAACATGAAGTTCCAATGGTCACCCCCCCACGGTCATGTGATTCTATGGGATCTTGGCAATCAGCCCACATTTACAACCATTTGCAGTGTCCCCACAGTCACATGACTGGGATTTATAATGTGCTTTTTTTCTTGGAAATCAGTATTTACTTCCAGGTTTGGCAAAAACACCCATCACAGGCATTGATTTGCTTAACTATCTCTTTGTTCACTTAACAATCATGGTTATTTACTGCAAAAAGGGTCATAAAATTGGGCATGGTCAACCAATTTTAACAAGCAACTTGACTTACATCCATAATTCCAGACTCAATTATTATCAAAAGTCAAGGACTACCTGTATATTCAAAGAAGCATCTGTGCTGCATGAGAATACAGTGGACAGAATAAACTGTGATTTCAGCAAAACATTAATGATATACTCTATGACAGGGCTTTTCAACCTTTTCACCCATTGTACCACTTTTAGGATATGGCAACATCCGAGTACCACCAGTCGCCTAGCAAGACGTCAAAAATTTGATGACCCCCCCCAAAAAAGGAAAAAAGTGATAAAGTACAGGTAGTCCTCGACTTACAACAGTGCGCTTAGTGACTGTTCGAAGTTACAATGGCACTGAAAAAAGTGCCCCCCAAGCCACAGCCGGGCAAGACACCTGCCTGCCCGCCCGGCCGCGCTCTTCCTCCTGTCCGAGGTTTTCATTGTTGTGAGCATTTCTGTTGAGGATTGGCAGCGGGGGGTGGGGTGGGGGGTGTTTGGTTTTTATTCCCCCCGTCTGCTGGGTGGTTGCAGCAAGTTTTGGTCACTTCACATGACCCTGGGACACTGTGACCATCATAAACATGAATCAGTTGCCAAGCATCTGAATGTAAATCACAAGACCCTGGAGATGCTGCAACATTCCAGCTGATCGACGCTTCTTCTGGGCTCAGCAGAAGCACCAGGATCAGTGCTGCTTTCCAGATGATTGGTGCTTCTTCAGGGCTCAGCAGAAGCACCAGGATCAGTGCTGAGCCTGGCATTGATCCTGGCACTTCTGCTGAGTCCTGACAGCCCCGAAGAAGTGCCGATCCTGACGCTTCCGCTGAGCCCTGACAGCCCTACAGCTCCAGCCATCTCTCGCTCAGACTTGTGCGATGCTGCCACTGGTTCAGCTCATTCCCCTTCCCCACTACCACTTTTCTAGGATGGTCGCGTACCACCTGCCAGGTGCCAATGTACACAGGTGGTACCCGTACCACTGGTTGAAAAGCCCTGCTCTATGACATTCTGATTAGCCTGCTAATTAAATATGGGCTGGTTACTATAATAAGTGAGATTTGTTCATCAATATTTGTTTGTTAAAGTAGAATGTGAGTATTGCATAAGGTGGTGCCCTGTTTTCTTCAACATTTATATTAATGATTGGATGAAAAGAAAGAGACAATATTTATTAGATTTGCATATGACTCAAGATTGAGCACAATAGCTAATACCTAGAAGCAGCTGGCCTCCACATTGTTTGTATTATGCTAGCAAAAGAAGTTGCTGCTTTAAACAGCAGTAGACAAGTGCTACATCCCCAGGTGCTAAAAAAAACACCCCACCTTTTTGAAACTTACTCTAAACATTGCCAGATTGAAAATTGATTTGATTAGACTCCTCAAATAGTTGAAAATTGTTATATTGGTCTGTGTTCTATCTTTCCCAAGGATAGAACACAGAATAATTAACATAAATTTACAGGATGGCAAAAAAAAAATAAAAAATCTCCAACAACTTGTTAGTGAAAATGAATTACCAAAGTGAGCTCCATTTCACTAGATGTGTTTAAGGAGATGTTGAGTACTCAACTCTCATGGATGCATTGATTTAAATCTCCACACTAAGTTACATTTGATGGCCTCAGCAGTTTCCTTCCAATTCTTTACTTTTATTATTCTATCTCCTTTCAGCCTTCTACCTGCCACATTCACACAAGCTCTGATATTATACCAATCTACTTCCTTTTCTTAACTGCAGAAAGTTAACTCTCTCCATTTATAAAATGATACATCAGATAGGATTACCATGTCTATCATGCTGGTTATGACCACAAGGATTGTTCTCTTAAGTCTCTCCACAAGAGAGATTGGTTGCACCAGTAACCAAGTCATTCCTAAGTCTTATGCTATGACATTACACACATTCACTGCATATTTGGGATCCTATGTGATATAAGTTGGGATTTGTAGAATTTCCAGCAGACGGGTAGGAAAATGAAGTAAATGAAACTTTTTGGAGGGTTACATTAGTCTTTCCAAAAGGAATATGGAGACATTGGCTAAAGCCTGAAAAAATATACTCAAAATAGAACCAACAGTTTGCATCTGTGAATGGGATCTCATTTTCTGTTTCTGTTAATCACTACTGACCACAGTGAGCTGGAGGCTAGAAAATAAAGTGCAAGGATAAAGAAAGGGGAACTGATTTTATTGTTCTTGTCATGAGATTTTAAAGAAACATGGCATGGAAAAAATGTCAGCAAAAATCATGACCCAAATCTCTTTATAAAAGAAATGAGTTCATAAAAGGTACAAAGAACTTGGAATTGCCTGCAGGCTGTTACATATAGAGGGTGAGTTTCCTAGTAATTAAAATTCACATAAGACCAGAAGTAAGCAAGTATACTGTATATTTGAAGCTTGGGAAAAGAAGCACTCAGGGAGTAGTTTCCTTTGAAGAGCATTTCTTAACAGCTTCTCCTTTCTATGAAGGTATGAAATTTGCATAGAAATGGTTTTTATATATGTTTTAATAATGAATCAATCCAATTTGGGGCCTATGTAATTTCTTAATTGTGTTTCTATCAGCCCTCTGTTCTTGAATTGTGCATTCAATTTATTTTGCTTTATGGTTAATTGGACAAAGTGTACCTTCAGCTGCTATTATGGTGCAAATCTTCCATCTTCTTCCATTTTTAGAATCAAGTCTCTTGCTTACATGTAGATAGGAACATGTTTTCAGTGATATGCACAACACTTAAATATTTATTTAAAATGATGTTTGTTGTTGTTAGTTGTGAAGTCGTGTCCGACCTATCGCGACCCCATGGACAATGTTTCTCCAGGCCTTCCTGTCTTCTACCATCTTCTGGAATCCATTTAAGCTCACGCCTACTGCTTCAGTGACTCCATCCAGCCACCTCATTCTCTGTCGTCCCATTCTTCTATTGCCCTCAATCTTTCCCAGCATTAGGCTATTCTCCAGTGAGTCCTTCCTTCTCATTAGGTGGCCAAAGTACTTGAGTTTCAACTTCAGGATCTGGCCTTCTAAAGAGCAGTCAGTGTTGATCTCCTCTAGGACTGACCGGTTTGATCACCTTGCAGTCCAGGGGACTCGCAGGAATCTTCTCCAGCACTATAATTCAAAGGCCTCAATTCTTTTGTGCTTAGCCTTGCTTATGGTCCAACTTTCATAGCCATACATTGCAACTGGGGAAATCCATGGCCTTGACTATATGTACTTTTGTTGGCAGGGTGCTGTCTCTGCTTTTTAGTATGAAAATGATGTTACAAAAATGTAAGTTATTTTTCCTTTTTACTGCCCTAACAAAATCGCATTGGGATCAAGTTGTTGAAAAATCTGAAAACATGAAGCAGTGTAGAAAAAGTCTACAGTGATGGACCCACATGGGAGGAACTATCCATAAACGTATTTCATATTTCTCACAGAAACATACAGATTGAGAATTTGTGAAGATCTAAATTAGCTGGGAGAACCTAGGAACCTTGGAATCTTTGCTGTGGAAAGATTCACTGAAAAGTAAACTAATTCTACCATATTATGGAAAATGCCAAATGAAGTACATTCTAGTCTATTATACAAACTTATGCCATGATTCATTTGGCTTGGGGAGCCCTGACAATTTTTTCAAAGCACCCATCTGATTAAGCATCAATTGGTTAGCAAGAAATAATCAACATCTAAGTGCTCCTGTTGGTTTTAATTTTTGCCAATCCTATAGCAAAATATAGTCAGGACTGAAGGAGAGAGGCACAGTCAGGCAATTCCATCCTGACCTTAATATTGTAACCCTTAGCTTTAAAAACTACAATTTGGTATGGCAGAAGATAACATATGAAAACTGAAATTGCCCTGGTAGTTGTTGGTATTAACAAAGATTAAAATATCTGAAATAAAGTTTTCCATCAAATAAAGTGTGCATGTGCAGTCATCTATGTATCTATGTGCCACTTAGTGCCAGATCCAACCTTAATGGAAAACATTTTTTCCATCTTTGCTATATAAAAACTTTTGCCTTATGGTATACATTGTTTTAATTAAAATCCCATTATATTATCAATATAATATATCAATAGTTTCAATTACTGCATCCAGGAGAGCATTTCTAATTGTTAGAGGTGAAGGAAGAGAAACTAAATTGAAATAATATATTGACCTATTTTTTTGTATAAGAAAAAAAATAAGGAGCATATATTTTAATTATTTATGAACAATTAACTAAAAACGATAGGGATTTTGATAATTTACTCAGAATAAATTCTTTTCTTTTAGTATCATACAATCGAACTTCAAGTGATAAAACTCATTAGTGGTAGGAACAGGACAAATGAAAGGATTTTTTTCTAGGCAGCGAATAATGAATTTATGCAATATAGACTGCATGGTTTTATTCCTGAAAAACACTACTATTATCCAGGAAAAAACATTGTTATCCAAAGAAGGTAAATTGTTGTTGAAAGGCAATATAATGTAATTGCTGAATATTAGGAGCAAACCAGGTCTTCCTTCCTTCCTTCCTTCCTTCCTTCCTTCCTTCCTTCCTTCCTTCCTTCCTTCCTTCCTTCTTTCCTTCCTTCCTATTGGACTAACTTAATTTACATTCAGGCCTAATATAGCCGGACTCTTTTCATGAGTTTCAGCTTTTCTATGCCTTTTAGCAACTGTCTAGTAGACAGAGATCAATGGGTGAATCTTTGGCAAGTATTTCCCAAGGAGTCTGACATTATGGTAGGATCATCAACCTTTGCGAAAAATGCAGTTCCATAAATCCTAGGATGTTGCTGCACATGGTTTTGACATTATTCAGGTGAAAAGATCCATCATGGGAACTACAAATTCCAAGTAGCCTGATGGTCTGGTCAGATGGTAGCATCTATATAAACTATAGGGTTATTGTTGTTTCCCCAAGACATTGTTGTGATGCTGCTAGGTAGAGGCTATGAACTTGTAATGGGTTCAGTGTTTCTCAAAGGAGATACTTAATACCATAACACCCCCTTCTGAACTTTGACAAATAGACAACAACTATGACAAATGTGCCATGTTTAGAGATAGAAGGACCGCAAACACTATGTTCTATTGCTTTAATATAAAAGAAAGGGAGGAAGGTAAAAAGAAGACAACAATTTTAAAAGAACACATACAGAAAAACAAGGATTCTTATTTCTAGTTGAGAGTTGTATTTTGAGAAGCTTATAGAACCTTTTACAAGATTTTGAACTTAATTATAAAGAACAAATACTTTTACATGGGAAACAGATCTCTTTTGTTTTTTGTAAGACATAACAGATAAATAAGTTTATGATTTTAACAACTGGACATCAGAAGAGGCAAAAGATTCTAGAGGGGAAAAATGGAGAAGCCTACATGTGTTAATTAAATGGGACCTACAAAACGATGCAAAACTTTATAGCTCTGAAAATATAAGGGAGACTTTTGAAAAATGGAGTCAGAAATTAGTATCCCCAATATCAACAGTATCAGTCATGATGTCTGCCTCTGAGGATACATTATGTCCAAAATACGTTATTGAAGAAATGACAGATGTGCAATGAAGGTATTAAAAGTGGATTTACAAATTACATGCTAAAAGAATGACTTGAAAAAGGATGTCTCACTAGATATATAAAATAAACTGGCTGATGTTTTAAAAATCAAAAGGGAAATACAAATGATAAACCAAAAAAAGCAATCTGAATATTTTTTACTTACTGGATTTGCAAAATAAATGAATTATAGCAGATGACATTTGGACTTCATATCCCTGTGTTGTGGTAGCCACTTTCTCCACTTCCTTCCCTGTTATATCCTTCTGCATATAACAGTAAGTATTGTGGCACAGAATACAGTGATAGAAGCGTTAAAGACAATGAAATATGGCATAGATGAAAAATCAATCAGAACTGTGAAACACCCAGCTATTTTTAAAATATAAGCTATAAGTGAATAAAACGAATAGCTTAAAAAGTAGCTTTTTTTTTTCAAAAACGTCTCGGACATATAACACCAAGATTCTGAGAGAAGGAAGGAAGCTTTGCATGCAGACTTCCCTTCTATATCTTTATTTGGAAACTTATTTTCTCTGTTGACTTCCAAATATTACCATTTAATGAGATACACATTTTCTTCATGTATTTTGAACATATTCCAATACCAGCAAATACCAGAATTTCAAATGTTATGATAGGATAGGTTCTTTATTAGTTTGTTTTCTTTTCATTCTCTCTGTTTTGACTATGTCCTTTTTTATTATAAATCCTTATATTTCCAATCAAGGAGTCTGACTAATCTGAAATGCTTCCAACTGAGGTAGATAGCTATTCTTTACAAATTGTCCCCAAACTAACCCAGTGAAGCCAGCTGTTCTGAAAACAGGAAATTGAGGAAGCCAGGTTGATCAAGAATATGGGATATTTCAGATAAAATATGTTTTTAAAAAGCTTATTATACTGCAGGTTCTTATTGTACATAAAGTAGAAAAATATATCCAAAAGAAAAAAAAATGATGTATATATGAGAAAGGTAGTGATAATCTAAATATGGTAGAATCAAAGTTCAGTCAGCTGGTTCTCTAGAGTGAAAAACATTATCTTTATTTGAATTGTTATTTTGTTGAGGAATGGACAATTAGAACAATTTTTACCTTAATTTTAAAGAATTGAGGAGTATTGAATCGAACACAAAGATGGGAAGTTTAAATGACTTTTATAGGAGCGTACCAATACCAAAGATGGTAGAGGACAGGAAGACCTGGAGGAACGTTGTCCATGGGGTCGCGATGGGTCGGACACGACTTCGCAATTAACAACAACAACAACAACCAATACCAAGAATTGAGAACATATTCTATCAGCAAGCAACCTTTTTGGGAAACCTGAGATACTAAGGGAGAGGCAAAGTTATAGATAGAGTGGAGTAAATAAAATGTTAAAATTGCCATCAAGAGATCAACGTCATATCTGGGGGAAAAAGGATCAAGTACAGCTTGAGTGTATGCTTTCAGTGGGAATTAGCATTTGGGTGGACATCTTTTTCCAACTATTACCTCTGCTTATATTCTTAACTAAATTCTCTTCCTATTTTGGATATTTCATTTTTTTGTTTTATCTTCTTTGGAGATAAGTTCTGTGTCTGACAGGTTAATTGGGCAACGTTGAATAAAATCATCAATTAAGCAATAAAACTGTGAAAATAATTAAGGTGATCTAATTTATTTTAAAGTCTGTTCTGTTCTTGCATTGTCTTTGTCTTAAATAACTTTTGTTATGATAACTTTATTTAAAATTAATCCCCACTGACAAAAGAGGGCAAACTTTGTACATTAATTTGAGCAGTAATTATAGCTTATGATGATATAATAATTAGTGTGATGACAGTAGAGTTTGATATTATAAACTGATTTTTCAGGATTTTTCTTGTCAGGACCATTTCATAGGTAGAAAAAGAGAGCTGGGGAAAATCAGCACAGTGGACTGTTTCAAATATTCATTGCTTCCCTACATATCTAGTTCCTTACAAATATGTGCTACATTTATACTAAAGCAGAACTTTTTTAAAAAAAAATTAATAATCCTTGTAAATTGTCATTCCAGTGAATGAGATCAATTCTAAATCTTAAGAACAACTGTACAAATGCCAAGTAAATAGAAAGGTTCATCTTTTTAGATCAGCTTCATGGTATGATGATAGTTAAAGAGAAAGAAAAGAACATTGCAAGAACTAAGTTCAAAGATGCAGTTACAGTTGTGTCAATTGGGTAATGTTAGTGACACTTTGAACTTCAGTCTGTGTTTGCTATCAAGATCAATTACTTGATGTTGTTGGTTTTAATGCTGCTGTCATTTATGATTTCTCAGGACATATGTTCAACATTGCACCTTCTTGGCCTTGGCAGTGTGCCTTTTCTGTTGCAACCCCTATGCAACACCTTCTCCCCTGAGACCTGACAGACCCCCCCCATCCTTTTAACCTTTTGGGGAGCACTCAAGACATGACTCTTCCCCCAAACATTGGACTAGGGTAAAATGAAAATATTGTATGTTGTATCAGGAAAGTGTGTTTGTGATGCAAGTTTCTTCTGTCTTTGGTTTTATTTTCTGTATTTGATTTTTGTTTTATGGCTGTATATATTGTTCTTATTTGTTGTAATTCACCACTGTGATGTGTCTATGCCTAAAAAGTTCAGACTCCTGCAAGCCCTGGTATTCCCTATCACACTTTATGGAGGTGAAAGTTGGACTTTTAAAAAAGCAGGATAGGAAGAATGTTGATGCCTTTAACTTTGATATTTGAGGAGACTCCTAAGAATACTGTGGACAGCCAAGAAAACAAACTGATGGATCGTCAAACAAATCAACCCAGAAGTCTCATTTGAGGCACACATGATCAGTCTCAAATGATCCTATCTGGATACATTATGCTCTCTGGAAAAGGCTCTAATGCTGGGAAAGAAGAAAGAAAAGAAAAGAAAAGAGGATGACTAGCAGCAAGGTGGGTTGCAGGGGCGATGGGTGCATGGTTGGGGAACTCGGAGGGCTATCTTAAGGATACATTGTCATGGAGAATATCCAGGGCTTTTTTTCTCATAGAACGCCCAGAACGGAGTTCCGGCACCTTTTTTGGATGGAACCTTGTAGGGTAGGCAAGGCAGGTTGTATGACATATGTGAGTTCCAGCACCTTTTTTTTTTTTTTTTTTTTTTAGAAAAAAAGCACTGAGAATATCTATCTATGTAGTCACTAGGAGTAAAAATGACTTTATGGCACATAATCAGTGAATAAGGGGTCCATCTGGCAATAGCCATGGCATATGGAAAAAAATCACAGTTTGAATGTATGAAGAGTGAATAGCAAAGATTAATGACTGAAATGAAAGATAGTAAAATAATTATGTTAGTCTGCAGCCAAAAGAATGGAGAATTTTATTATAGATTTAAATGAAGGAGACCTAATCTTATAGTCTAGCATTAATAAACCTATGCAGGTGTAGTTGTAGATTTAATTATTAGGTTTAATTTAATTAATTATGAATGAAAGATCGTAAATATGTATTGGAAACTATCAAAATGTTTTTGTTATCTATATTGTGGACGTGAATAAATGCAGGAATCGATAGGTTGGAAATAGTTTCATATTACAAAGGAAAATAGTGAATGGGGGGAGGTTGTGAATGTGAGGTAGATTATTTCTTGGTAATTTTAAGAATGGATCTTGAGAAAAAGGAACATGATAGAAAAAGAAAAAAGTGAAACAAAGTCAAACAATTACAAGAGAAACTCTGAGTACTAGATGAAAAGTATTCGTAGATACATTAATCTTGCCATTGAGTAAATTAATTAATATATATGTATATTAATTGCATTAATATAAAATAATTATATATAATTAATTATATTATATTAATTAATAATATATTTAATATATTATCAATATATTTAATATAATATATTTCATTAATATATATTACATTATTAACTATATATAATATAGTTAATGTGTAGAAGTGGCTTGGAACAGAGTGAAAACAATTATGTTACTAAGTGCCACAAAAGTATGTGGAGTTCCACTAACTGGAAGTATATAAAAGATTGCTTGGTGAATTGATAAAATGGTAAACACAGTGAATGAGGAAAATGCATATAAGGAATTATATTATTGCAAAAGAATGAATATGAGAAAAATATAAGTGTATGGAGAGGAAAAAACAACTGCAAAGAATGATTGAAGAACAAGAAGCAGTTAAGATTAAAAGACTCAAGAAATGATAGGGTGATTTTGTTGATTTTTCTTCTTTAAAAAAGTTTAGAAAGTGGGTGAAGGGGGCTAAATGGCTCCAGAAGAACAAATGGTATTAAAAATAAAAATGAAAAAGTGCTTCGTGATGACACTGAAGTGGGGGACTCTTGGAAGGATATTTTAAAGATTTGTGTGGGAACGATAGAAGTTTTATAAAAATGAAAGTTCAATATATTAGAAGAAACATAAAGCTGGTATAAAGACATTGGAAAAGGGATTGTTAAGAAGTATGTATGGCAAAAAATAGATAAAGAATGAGTTGAAGCTGAATTACTTATGAATTCAGTACAAATGTGCATGACTTGTAGGAAAAATAACTGTTGATATTTGGTCTTACATCACAAATGAATGAAGATCAAATTGCAGAACAAATATATAAAATATGTGACTGGGCAAAAAAGAGGGGAAGACAGAATATGTACTTGGATGGAGTTGATGAGATCTTCACAGTAAGATGTTTAAAGAACAAAACACATGAAGCAGTGGATTGAAATGATGGAAGCAAAGATGGTTTGTAAGAATAGAAAGATATAAAGAGTTATAGTGAGTGGTGTTGGTATAAATGAGTCTAGGTACATTTCACTTTCTTTTTCTTATATCACGTCCTTAACTTCTTTGGCTTATTTTACTCTTTTTCTGCACTCTGCATAATGTGCTTTACCCCAAAAGGGAATAGTATGATGGATGTATATGTATATATGCAGAAAAGGACATAAAAGAACAATCTTCTTCCTGGAGTAACCCCCCCAAAATAACTACTAAATAAAGAGGGAAAAAATCTAATAAATAAATTTAGAGGTTAAAATAATTGGGTGTCAGTCCACTTGTGTGTAATATTTCTCAATGCTTATTTAGCAGTCACTAAGTACTATCTTATTCCCTCAAAACACTTGGAAATATAAAATAAAATATTGGCTGTATATGCAGTTGCCCAGTGATTTATGTATGTTTAAATATTCAAAGATGAAAAAGACAATATTGAGTAAGCTATATTACTGCTTACTCTGAGTTATCCTCATTCTGAGCTTTGTAAATGGAACTATTCCAGGGAAAGTTGGGCTCTATTAATTTTAATGCAATTAGGATTTATTACAAACAGTATCAAGTGAATATTCAGCTGTTGAGCTAAGCACTCCTCCAATCTTGCTCATACTTCAGGAGTTTAATTGTGGGCAAGATACAGATCACTAGATCAACTAAGTGGCAGCAATAGATAATATCCCAATAGCAATAGCACTTAGACTTATATACTGCTCCATAGTGCTTTACAGAAATTAGGATCAAACTCTAGGCTGTGGGCAGAATTTGCCTACAATACTGCATTCTAACCACTGCACCAACAGGGCTCCTAATGTAGCCAAAGCATTTCATCTTTTTGTTTGCTGTGTGGGTATAACATACCCGTAAAATATATCTGAATTAAATAATTGTGTTTCCTAACTAAAAATTTCATCCATTCTGGCTGGAAGCCCTGAGTTTGCCATAGACTATACATAAATCCCTATGTATTCACCTGGTTTTCAAGTTGTAAGTTGCCAAATTTATTTCTCTGCCAAGCTCCTCATGTTATCATTTGCATGGAAGGCAGATACAACATGGTTCTTTTCATGTTGTGGATAGCTGTACAATTGACTTTGTGCGGCTTGTGTAAGTAGATGAAAATTCGGTTCAGATTGGCTTTTTAAAAAAAGACCCTAACATTTGCAAACATCTTCATAAACAAGATGGGGAGAATACAAGTGACAGAATCTATCCCTTTTGGTCATTGCTCTAAATTATTCATTTCTCCCTATACCAACCATTTTTAAAAAGAACAGTTGTTAAGCTATCCTAGACCTAGTAAAAAATCTAAATTTTAATGCTCAGATCTTTTCTGGAGATTAATTCAACTGTTTAGTACATTTTAAAAAAGAATATAGCTTATATTAATTATATTCATTTATATACCGCAAGCTCTAGACAAGCAAGTTAGTTCAAAATGGCATTTTAATTCTAAAGTTTCTCTCTCTACCTAATTTAGCTAATTACTTCAAAGCATAGAACTGTGCTTAATTGTCAAGGAATATTTCTCAAGTCATTTCAATTAACTTGAAATCAGGTTTTTGTTTGTTTCAGCTAAATGTTAGGAATGAAGATAAAGATTAATTTGGATAAGAAGTAGAAAAAAAATAAATGCTTAAATCTCTTCAAAATGTTCTGGTTTACTTGAATTACAAGTAACAAGAAATGCAGAACAAGGTATCCACCTAGGGAGTTAATCTGTAATCCTTTATTTCTTTTCTCTAGAGCAGGGGTAGTCATCCTTGGCTCTTTTATGACTCGTGAACTTCAATTCCCAGAATTCCCAGCTTAGCTGGCTCAGGAATTCTGGGAGTTGAAGTCCACGAGTCATAAAAGAGCCAAGGTTAATAATAATAATAATAAAGTTGGAAGGGACCTTGGAGGTCATCGAGTCCAACCCCCTGCTCAGGCAGGAACCCTACACCATTTCAGACAAATGGCTGTCCAGTCTCTTCTTAAAAACTTTCAGTGTTGGAGCATTCACCGCTTCTGGAGGCAGGTTGTTCCATTGGTTAATTGTTCTAACTGTCAGCAAGTTTCTCCTTAGTTCTAAGTTGCTTCTCTCCTTGATCAGTTTCCACCTGTTGCTTCTCATCCTGCCTTCAGGCACCTTGGAGAATAGCTTGACTCCCTCTTCTTTGTGGCAGCCCCTGAGATATTGGAACACTGATATCATGTCCCCCCTCGTCCTTCTCTTCGTTAAACTAGACATACCCAATTCCAGCAACTGTTCCTTATATGTTTTAGCCTCCAGTCCCCTAATCATCTTTGTTGCTCTTCTCTGTACTCTTTCTAGAGTCTCAGCATCTTTTTTACATCGTGGTGACCAAAACTGGATGCAGTATTCCAAGTGTGGCCTTACTAAGGCATTGTAAAGTGGTATTAATACTTCACGTGATCTTGATTCTATCCCTCTGTTAATGACTACCCCTGCTCCTAACAAAGCTGAGTGTCTAATACAGATCTAGGTTTGGAGCAGGATTTATAAAAATTAAAATAAAAGTATAGCTACAAGTGGTGAGACATTGGCTGAAGGCTCATTTTCAGTCCTTGTGCGACCAACCATAATATAGACAAAGTAATAGAAAGTGAAAAAGCTAAAGCACTCTGGGACTTTAGAATTCAAACAGACAAGCACTTGCCACATACTAAAATACCCCAGAGTTAACAATTGTCAACAAGAAAGACAAAAAAGTCTGGCTAGTGGACATGGCAGCACCTGGAGACAGCAGAGTAGAAGAGAAAGAACTGGAGAAAATCAGTAAATATAAAGACCTACAAATGGAAATAGAAAGACTGTGGTGAAAGAAAGCAAAGATAGTACCAATAATAATAGGAGCCTTGGGTGCAAATCCCAAACATCTGGAATATCACTTCAACACCATTGGCAATGACACATTCACCATCAGTTCAATTGTAAAAGGCAGCTTTACTTGGAACAGTTTACACTCTACAATGATACCTTTATTACCATCAAAAAACATCTGCCTATCCCAGATGCTTGGGAAGGACTTGATATGTAGGTAAAACTGCCAAATCCAGTCTAAACTTCTGGCTGCCTGTTTGACCAACCATAATAATATACATTTATTATGGACACCCAGTATACTGATGATACTCAGCTTAACATCTCAACCCCCGACTCTACTGTTGAAGCTTGCAAAGGAAGCTTCCAGTGTCTGGAAGCTGTTCAGAACTGGATGGGGAGGATTAGACTTGAACTAAAACCTGGTAAGACCGAGTGGCTGTGGCTGTTTGGCCTCCAAAACTGGGAAACTTTTCACTGTTGGTCCCATGTGGGACTGTGCAATTAGGAGATCCTCCTAGAGTCACAGCTACTGCTTGAAAAGCAACTTGTGTAGCAGTTGCACACTTTCCTTTTATGCATGGCTATTTATGTATGTCTGTATATCTGTATGAATGTACATACTACCGATCTCACTATTGAGCGACTCTGGAAGGCTTACACCAGCATCTTTTTCTGTCAATGCTGATTGTAAAAGTATTCCAGAATCTTTTCCAAGTCATCAGTTAAATATGTTTTAATAGGCTCACACAAACAAATCCCTGTGGGTAAGAATTTGTATCTCACTTAATATTTTATTAATTAGAATAAGTTATTCAGTATGTTTGCTGCTTTGATTTATAGATAAAAAGGGGGAGGATAAAAAAAATCTAATAGCAACAATAGTAATAAATGCTTTTGCTTCTTTTTTCTTCTGCAGCCTTTAGGATTATTCTGTTATTTCAATGACTAGTTGGATTATTTTACTGCTAGTTTATTGTATCAAATTGGCTTCCAGGACGCAATTTCAAATGCTGGTAGTTGCTACCTGCAAAACACAGGAGTTTGAGATTACCAGTGTGCAGATTTCCTGACATATGTATCAGTTTCCATCTTCAGCATCCGAGAGCTTGTTCTGCACCCTGCTATCTGTGATGGTGGGTTGGGGATTGACGTAGAGCTTTTTATTTTTCTTCCATAAAGTTCTTAAAGAGAGATTGGATTATCTCTTGCCCTTTTAAGCTTTGGATGCAATGCCAAGATTTTGAAAAATCCGATTTAAAGTTTTGCCTCATTGTCTGATTGCATTCTGATTTTATTTTTCTGTCAGTTTTACTGTTTTATTTATTTTTTTAATAGATTTGTGTGTCCGCCCAATTGACACACAACCCAGGGCAGCTAACAATCAATAAAATAAACACCACACTCAATCAATAAAATAAACAGCATAATTAAAAACAATTTAAAATGTTTTGACTTTGAATGTAGTGTATTTTTCTTTTTACGTTTCATTATGAACCACTTGGGAGCCTTTTTTATGAGGTTGAAAAGCTGACTAATAAAAAAAAAGAATGTTTAAATAAGTGGTAGTTTGAGGGGGGGAAAACACACACACAGGAAGCGTCTTATCCTGAATTGGCCTATTGCTGCACCTACTGTTGACATGGACTGGCAGGGGCTCCCTCAGGGCTTTTGCAGCCCTACTTTGAGAAGCTGGAGGTTGATTTTGGGACAGTCTTCATCCCAAACAGCAGCTTGAATTGATCATTAATTTTTCAACATGCTGTGCTCAAATGCTATTCTGCTTCCTGGATGGTTGTATTTTCTCCCATAAAGGGGAAAAAAAAAGGTTGGACTCTGTAACTCAGAGACCTATTACATTGGTTAACTGGGAGAAAATGAAAACTGTGAAGGCAGCATCTCCAGATTAGAAAGGATTCCAGAGCCCCTTAAAATCACAAGGTTGTTACCGATATAAATGGGGAAGAAGGCTTCCGGGGATAATCTTCCACACGTGCTGTAATTTCTTTTCTCATTTCTGACCTCCCCCATTCAGCTTATTGGAGAAAATTCATGAAATGACAATATACAGTGGAAGAAAGCATTAAACCTCTTTTTCCTTTTACATGAAGATGAACTTGTTTAGTCTTTACAAAGCTGCTGTTATCTCTTCATCCTTCCCTTCCTCCTTTTTTCCTTTTTTCCTTGTTCTCATCAATACTTGATAAATATTGAAATTGCCCCAAAACTTACTTCTCTCTCTCTCTCTCTCTCTCTCTCTCTCTCTCTCTCTCTCTCTCTCTCTCTCTCTCTCATGTGTTTTCCACCTCTTTAGTAACTATAGTCCTGCCATCTCTCATCATTATGTCAAACAATGATTACAATATATGAAGTGATCTCTCTCTCTCATTTTTTCTCTCTCTCTCTCCCTCTCTCTCTCTCACACATCTATTTGTCTTCTATCTATCTAATATTTCAATAAGTACTGTACATTTGGTATTTCCCCACTATTAGGTGCTGCCTGTGACAGGCAACAATGAGGGATTGATATACAAAACTTTTCCTGCATCCGAAGTGAGGATATTTACCTTTTTGGAAGCTAGATAACCATTCTGGTGTGCAATGCATCCTAGAGACTGAGACTGCATATTTTACCTATTTAGATTTATTTTTGTTTTTACTGTTGCCTGAAAAACAATTAATTATTTGATGGGTGTTAGAAAATGTAGATGTGAACTTGAAGATCCAATATAGTTTTATTTATGTACTTAAAATATTTATATCTTGTCCCTTAATCAGAATGATTCATGATGTAGCTAACAACTATAACAATATAAAATAGCCACAATAAATCAGGAAAAAAGCAGTAGCCAGTCACTGGGTGAAGATCAGGGAGGCAGAGTCAGGGGGAGTGGAGAGAGGAAGGGAAGCCTGAGGCAAGGCCCTGCCTATGAAAAGTCCCCTTCCTCAAGCAGAGGCTTTGAACAATATTCTCAGGCAAGAGCTGGCATGGTACCATGGCACCCAAAGGCACCATGGTACTTATGACGCCACCAGATGGTGCTAGGCATTTCATTTTCTTTAAATAGCTAAAGGTGTGTGAGAGAAATGTTGCAAGATCCCTATGTTCTTGCATGAGATTGCATGCGAGAGAGATAAATAGACAGACAGATCACACATCAACATGCAGCACATTAGATCTGAAAAGGAAGCAGTGTTTCAGATCACTTCCACAGAACAGTTGGGTCTTCTGCTCAGATTTTACATCTTTAAAGCAATCCTGAGAAAAAGGTTTTAGGTGGAAGAAGGAACTGGCTGTGTGCATTCTGCAATGTTGTACAAAATAGCACAATTATACCCATTGTTTTGAAAAGATACTGTAATCGATCCATTTGATAAAATTAGAAAGAGTTTCAGGAATCTTGACAACAGCTTTTTAAAACTGGAAACTTAAGAATTCATAATGTAGTGTTTCTAAAGCTCTGTCAAGGAATACTGATTGATAGTTTTACCACTGAATAGTCTAGCTGCCTTTGTACCTCATCTCTCTCTCTCTCTCTCTCTCTCTCTCTCTCTCTCTCTCTCTCTCTCTCTCTCTCTCCTTCTCTCCTTCCCNTGTGTGTGTGTGTGTGTGTGTGTGTGTGCTCTTTATTTCAAATGAATACTCAAGGAAACATAGCAAGTCATTTAGAAATGGTGTGATAATCCAGGTCAGATATTTATAGTTTTAGATTTATTCAGCGTGGGCTGCAAAAATCCAGATAACCACTAGATGGCAGCAAAAAATGTATTCTTTGCAGCATTTATCTTATGATCATCTGGCCAGGTTCTTTTTTGTCTTGGGAAGTTCATAATTATAAGCAGATATTTTTAGGGAGCTTTATAAAGCACCTCATCCTAAATAAATACACTGGAAAGGAGGAATATATGAAAAAAATCAAGGAATTATACATGTATACATAATGTCAACCACACACAGAGCAGATCATGAAATCAACAGATTTCAGCCATTTTTTACATGGCTGAGGAAAAAGGCATTCAGAATGCACGCTTCTTTCCACCTCATCCTTCTCAGTGCTTCTTTTCCAATGCAGTATTTTATATATTTAAATCTGAGCAAGCTAGGCAAAAGAGACATGTCAGAAAAAACCAATTAGTCATCCACTATTTTCTTCTTTATGAAACAGCAGTAAGCAATGAATCAGAATTTTGATCACAACTCAAATGGCGATTCTAATTGCCCTTACCATTTTCTCTACAAGTACGGAATCATTCTCTTTTTCTTTTTGCCTCCTTGTCCTATCTTTCTAATCTTCCATCTGCTGGAGGCAAGATATTTTCTGAGAACTAAATATTGTATCTCTCTACAGGCAGCTTCACAACCCTGGATGAGGGTTATACGCTCAGTTCAGGGCCGTGTTTTAGTGTAATTTGAATGAATCCTGAGTGGCAGGCTGGCTGCTTGCCTGAGGGTGGGGACATCTGCCTTATAACATTATGAGAAAGAATGAAAGGTAGCAGCTCACTCCATTATCAACCTTCTGGAAAGGGACTTGAGACATCTGATTTCTGCCTTGTTAGCCAGTATGCATTTGAAGGCCACTGGCTAGCAAATGTGGTTGTGTGGGAAGTCCATATTTATGTATTTATATCAACTCATACAGCCATTCGTCTCAAATATATGACACTGGGCAGCTCACAGCAATTAAAAACAATGTAAAAACAATGGCCCCCAAAGTATAAAAACAATATTAAACGTGTAACAAGAGACAATAATGCTACCATAGCCAAGATTTTAGTTTCATAATAATCAACACAGCCCCTGTACTGGTTCTAACACAGGTCCCCATGCTTAATGGCAAAACCAAGCTTTAAGGCCTTGCTGAAACAGAAGGGTTGGAGCTAATCTGATCTAAAGCCATTAAAATGAAATATAACCTGCTTGGTAGATGGGGGGTGGGGGGTGGCCAAAAGCCCTGTATAAAGTGTCCATCACTTTCTGCAGGAAAGATGAGAGGTGGGAACATGAATTAGGACCATGGCACATTACATTTAAATACATCTTTGCACATTTGAGTGAATGCTTATTTAAGCAGCAGGTTCTAGCTCTTGTAGGAAGAACCTGTAGGATCAGGTTTAGGCAGGAATGTGGCTCCCCCCCCCACATACGATGGTATATACATTATTCACATTGATCAAAACTGTGAAATGTCTCAGAAAGAGAGATCCTCTTGGAGCCAAGAACAACTCCTCTTCTGGATGAAATAGAGACAGAGCAGGGACAGAAGGTGGTGGGACTGTGGTTTCTCAGGAAAAGCCTCTACACAGCTGCCTCATTACCCTGACATGGACTCCGAGTCACAAGCAAGTTAAGTGCAAGAATTAGGTTCATACTGATACTAATTGTAAATGCTTAGGGACATCCTTATTTTCTTTACAGCTTTATTTATTTATTAAATTTATATGTTGCCCATCTCACCAATAAAACGACTCTAGGCGATTTACAAAATGGTAAAAAAAAAAATATAAAAACAGTTAACATTAATAAATCTTAAATTATGCAATATTTTAAGTTCAATATTGTTTTAAGTTTCAGTGGGATAACCAAAGCATTTTTATGAATTTTTGATGGCATCTTAGAGACATAGACCTGACTTCTATGTACTGAAACTGGATGGCCCATGACTCTGTATAAGGTATTAATTTTCCTTGTTTACATGGAGAATTAGTGTTAATTTCAACAAAGAACAGCAAATCACTAAGCTAAGGGATGCAGTGCTATGACGCCAGTGCCTAGGAATTAAATTGATTTGATAGACCACCAACTGTTCTGTGAGGAGAATTCTAAATATTTATTGCACTTTTATTTACAATTCTTTGTACTGATGTGTAGCTGATTCAGATGACTATTATTGTGAAAGGCAGGGTATAAGTAATAGTAATTAATGAATTATACATAAAATAACAATCAACAGAATTCAAAGGATAAGATGTGTACCCATCAACATTTCATTGGTTTTTAGTGCCAGTTATCTTAGACTTGAAGTCTATTTGTACAAGGCATGGAAAAGTATCTTTAATTCATTCTATGATTTTTGTAAGGCAATATAATACCAAAGTGCTAGATGTTGTTGTATTACAAGTTCCATCATTTCTGAAGCATTGGCCAAACTGTTGGATGCTAATGGAAGTTAGAGTTCAGGAATACCTAAAGATCCCTCAGCTCCTATCATGTTCTAGTACTGGCAAATGTATTTATAAACTGAAGATAAAGCTGTTCAAGAGTGAACTCAGTTATATTTTTTTACTTTCCTGTAAGAATGTGTCAGATATTAGAATAAAAGATTTCCATATTGGTATCATTCTTTATTAACTTTTATCTTTCATTTGAAGACAAGAAATACACCACATTGCTGCCCACATTGTGCTATTGCTTTCTAAAATTTATCCAATGGTACCTCATAGTTCTGTAATAGCTGTACTGTTTAGTCATAATATTCAAGAGAAGAAGAAAATTAACATTTAAGATTTCATTTTAAAACAGTTTCTGATGGTAGAGATCCAGGTTGCTTTTCTTGCACATGGTATCAATTATATCATTAGTAGTATTGTTTTGCAAGTACTCCGATTCAAAGCTTTTGAAGGTACTTTCTTAGAAAATATGGAACCTTTCCAGTGGACAAAATGCTGGCCCTTTTTTTTTACCAATTCCACTGCTTCCTTCTAACTTTACTAGATCTCACTGGAGGCAGGAAAAGCTTTTCATCCTGTCCTGAATCAAGATTCAAACCTGTCTTAAGGAGTGCTCTTTCTTTTGAGAAAGAAGAAGTGTTTAGCTGTCTCTGCTTTCCGGCCTGATTTTTGGCGGGAATGGTATTGGAGAGGCTATTTGTGAGATGGTGACAAATTCAAATGTAAAAGAATATACACCCAGCTTAGAGTGGCTGTTTCCAATTCACATTGTAGCTTTTGAACAAAAAAGTACACTGATACATGATATCCACTGTTTACATATTGCTGGAAAAATCCTACCACGCTTATGATGTTTTCCTATAGCAAGCATAATGTGTAGTGCTATCTCAGGAATCTGGGTCAGTCAGAATTGAAGTTCAGGTGATTCAATTCCTATGGCAGAAGTCACCAGAAGCTCCAGCCTACTTTCAAACCAGGTTTTGTGCATCAAAGAAGTGTCTTGGTTCTGCCAGGAAATCAACCCCATGCTGAGTCTATTTGGAAGATCTGGACCTAGGAAAACAGCACAGCCAGAGCCAGCTGTACATTGTGATATCTGTTGTGCTCTACAGAAATAGAGTTTTGGAAGCTTGATTCATGTTTGCCAAGTTAGGCATGTTTTAAAAGACTTTACCTGAATGTTCAGCCAGCTCCTGATACACAATATGGTGAAAAGAATCCTACATGCAGAGCAAGCTGTTCTGTGTTGAGGTGAACACCCAGGGATTGGGGATAGGGGCAAAATTTCTCTTTATCAGAGAAATTACTGTGCATTAAATGTTTGTGTAACGAACTACAATTTCGGAAGGGTTGTTGGTGATCCCAAATGTTGAAAATTAGCAGAATCTTGAGTTTGTCTTTCTGCCCATAAAAATGTATGTGTTTCTTTAGCACCAATCTATTACACATCTGACACATCAATCCCATATTTTTGCAGCCTGGGCATTCCTTCTATGATTTCCTCCCTTCCCATTTTCAGATTTGGGGATTCCCATGGAATTATGAGGTTCAGCTATTAGCAGTTTGCTAGTAAAAAGCACTGCTGATTGTCACTATTATTGAAAGTAACACATTACAAAGAACTGAGGTGTCAGGAAAAGGTATGCTAAGGGCCGCTGCTTCTCTGAGAGTTTTTGATTACCTGATACTTGATGCTTGACTCCCAGATTAATTTGGGAACAAAGTAACAGTGAGACAGAACAGAAAGTGCAGGCATTGGCATCAGTAATTCGTCATTTCAGTTTTGTTTGCTAGGATTCAACCTGCTGCTATAAATGAACAAACCAAGGTAGTTGGCATTGTTAAATTATAAATAAGCAAGCCAAATTCCTTAGGATATTAGTTCTGATCTTCTATGGAAAGTACTTATTTAATAAGTGACATATTTCAGAGGGTGTTTTTTTTAAAAAAGGGGTTTCTCTTCCTTCTGTGACCGATTTTGCTTGCTGCTTATAAATGCTGATAAAAATATACTATCATAATGCTGTATCTAAAAATATTAAATTGTTCTTTTGAAAGGTTATTTTCTCACATAGATGCCCATATAAGACCAAACATACGTCAACACTTTCTTTAAACCATTGTTCAACTTCAGCTGGAAGAAATGTTGAAAACATATAGACACAATTTGTTAGGCAATTCTGCCATTGTGTCAGAATTTCAAGGTTTTCCTTTTCGCTGTTTCCCTGAGTTTATCTTTCTCTACCTGTAATTGTTGTAGGCTAATTTTTGGCAGTTATAAGAAATTCTGATTCTCAAAATCCTTCGATTAGAGCTAGTAACAGAAGTGTTGCCTTTATTTTCTATTGAACCGAAATGGTTATTACTTGTTTGCAGAAAATAAGTTATATATTTTGCCCTAATATAACATTAGATCATATGCTATTTTCTCCTTTCAAAGAAAATGAACAGAATGCCAAATGGTTTCAGTACACAAACTGCTCCAGGGTTTGAAACCTGACTGCATTGCTTCTGGTTTTCACTTGCAAACAAGCAACTTTGTCTGGAAAGACAAAATGTACATTCTTAAGTAAAATAACAAAATACAATTCATGGAGCCTTTTTTAGGTTGCCCGCAAAATTTATCTGTGCACATGACTAATTTGTAAAACAACTTCTTGGAAATCACTGGAGGCTGTGTATGTATGTACATATACGTATACGTATACACATACGTATACGTATACGTATACATCTACATCTACATATACATATACATATACATATACATTCACTCAATGATTGTCATCCTTTTTTTTTGCTGTCACTATTGCCAATAAAATTAATTAAGTCTTAGACCAGTTCCTCCAACTTGATTGTGCTCAAATGTGTAGGACCTCAACATTCATAATCCCCAATTGTTTGTGTCTATCAGCTTGTACAAGTCTGCTTGCCTCTCTTGAGAGCTTTGTTGAAAACATTTAACAATATAATTAAGCCTGTGTGACATTAAGCATTTTGATAGTTTATAATGTTCTGCAAAAAAACATTGTTCCATTATTAGTTGGTATAGTTGACAGTAAATAACAGTTAACCACATGGATTTTTTTTCTTTTTGGATGACTGGGAATTCACATGCACCTCTCCCTCAATACTCTGTAATAAAAACATCAAAATACTAAATGTAAGGGCAAGAGAGAGAGAATCTATTAGCATGAAGAGTGTCAGAGTTCACTGGATATTGCCCCCCAAACCTGGATTCACATCTCAGATGTCAGAAAGTTGCCAATTGCCTATCCAATGGAGGCAAAAATAACTACTGAGGACCCAGAGAGGCAAAAGTCAAATTCTATAATCAAGAAGATATTGTGACATTTTTGAAAGTTAACTCCTGCAGGCAATTCCAAATTGATTATTCTACTAGTGTAAGTTACATTTGGAATATGAATTATGAAACATGGCATATTATTAATATAATTGTTTGGTATGTTATTAGGGAATCAGGTTTTCTATGTGCAAACACCTTGCAATGTTCTGTCCAACTAATGCATGAATTACAATTGTATCAGTGGTAAAGGAGATCAAGTTTTTTCTCTATTGCTTTCAACTAGGCAATGTAATGGCAGAAACACAATCTGATTACTTGTGCCAAGCCTATTCAAGCTGCTATAGGGAAAAAAGCTGTGCTTTAATTTTCATTTCATTGCAGAGGAAACTGTTTTATTCTGGTAGGGATTGAAAAGCTGCACTAAAAGATCATTGTGGGAAGGATGCAGGAATAGCAAACAAGCAATGATTAGAGATCTTAGCTGCACATTTCCAGCTCAAAATATAACATTAGGGATTAAATCTTACACCGAGATAAGTAATTAGTAGGTTTAAAACCAGCATAAATGAAAGTTCTTCAGCCCCACACAAGTTCTTTTCCAAAATCATAATGAATATTAATAATTTATTTGAATTTCTTTAGAACTATTGTATAATTGTCAATATACTGAAACTTTGCATAGTTAAAAACATACCACTTGTGGAAATAGTAACTTCTTCAAAAGTTGGGATTTCTTCAGGATGCATGAATCATCAGGGGGAAGGAGATGTAGAGGAATCCAGTAGAAATGGCAGCCCCACATAATTCTACTGATCAGTTCCTGACCCTAAAGCCCAAGGCATTTAATGCATTTATTTATCTGTTAGATTTATATCTTGATTTATATCTTATATTTTCCCTCAGGAACTCAAGGCAGCACACAGTGCTCCTTCCTCCCAGTTTTCTTAATAACACCAATCCTGTGAGGTCAGTTGGGCTGAGTGACTGGCTCAAAGTTACTAAGTGACCTGGAGTCTCCCCAGAATGAGCCCAACTTTAACCACTAGACCACACTGGTTCTCCTCTCCTCTTTGGGTTGGTGACTTGCAAGCTAGGATCTGACCCTGTTAATCTTTCATAGACCTGCCTATTCCCCCAGGAATTTTGGGCCACGAGGTTAGTTGAGCAATTCTGGTGAAGTGCTTTTTTGTTTTGGGGGATGCTGTTTTAATCAACACATCATGCATGCTATGTTTGTGGTGGTAGTTTTAATCTTTGCCTGCTGCCCAGAATCACTGCTAGGACATGGGCAGATCTAGAAATCATAAATATATCTTGTGGGAAGTGAGTAGTAGAAGAAAAGGATTCTTCTTTTCTCCCCAGCCTTTGGGACAAATGATAACCAACCCAAGCAAGAATTGTTGGCACTAGGGTGAAAGATAGAAAAAGAAGGTTGCAAAGTAGTAATAGACTTACTTTCCTAATACATTGATGCCCATAAAGATGCACTCCTTTCAAAACAAAATAATGCTATGTTAAAGTTGTATTTTCTGAGTTAAGCAAGACATAGGGGGAAATACGGGAGCTCAGTTGTTTGATAACCATATATGAATGCAGTAAATGTAAGGGGACAAGAAATAATAATTTTCTCCACCACCATAGTTTTAGAAGCATTGTGAAATAGCCCTACATTTGATTAATGACATGAATGGGTGATGTTCTGACAAAAAAGGAACCCAATACTTTTTGTTGTTGTTGTTGCACAGAAAAGTTATAAGAAAGAACAGAACTTTTGAGATACAAACTAAATGATACTGATTTCAATATCTATCTATCTATCTATCTATCTATCTATCTATCTATCTATCTATCTATCTATCTATCTATCTATCTATCTATCTATCTATCTATCTATCTATCATATTATGCAAGGGATTCTATTGGCACAGTAGACTCTTCATTAGGAATATTAATGGTTTGCATTCAATTTTGTTCATTTATTTATTGTTGGTGAAACTGCATCTTAGATAGTTGTATTAGAAAGTGGTCCTGATGTTGTAAACACTAGTTTTAGACTGTCCTCCTTATACTTTGAATTCATGTTAAGAAAATATAAGTGTTAATACCATTATAAAGGTAGTCTATATTGTGTAATAACTATAAATTGTTGTTCTTTTATGAATATCTGGGGTCAGATCCAGGAACAGTGGTCTTGGATCATTTGTGATTACTGGTTTACATTTTGTGGTTAAGCTTGTGGGTATTTCACATGCTTTTGTTCTTATTCATGGTGCACAAATCTATTTTAACAGAGAATGATTCTCAAATAACTAAACATAACATTTCTATTCTGGAACAATCATTTGATTTCCAGACTTTATTTTTGTAAAGGAACAGGATCATTTATTAGTGATGAGCGAACTCCTTCTAGCAAAATAAATAAATAAATAAAATCTTACTGATTTTGATGAAAAAAAAACCTTTTTCTTTTAAACGTGCTGAGAAAACTATGGCATTTCCTCAATTGCTTCACATCTAGTCACAAGAAATGCATGCAGAACAGGCAACGTGTCTGATAGCACATCTGAACACTCTGTGGCTATTTTCACCTTCCTAAGAAAAGATACCTTATCTTTGAGAAGAATGAGATGAGTAAGCAACAATTGCTACAGGCAGAAGCTCTTTCCTGGCTCTCTTAAGTAAAGATCACCCTCATGAACATTCCTGCATGATTTTTCCCCAGCGCAGTTTGGAATGGTAGGAGAGGCAACATTCTCCTGCCTTGAGCATTGCTTTTAGTGGCTACACTGCCCTCACTTCTCAAAGGTGCTTATATGAGAAAAGTTTCTGATGTAATTGGCAGGAGTGGGGGGGGGAGTGATGAATCCCATTTTATATTGGATCTGTTTAGGAAGGGGCTGAGTTTGACTTAAAGCTTTCAACCTGGGGAAATGGGTATTCTGGAAACCTTCAACTGTGAATTTGTTTCCCTTTCTACAGTTTATCTCTTAGAAAGAGAGAGCAAAAAAGTACATTTAGAGATGAGAGCCTCAGAATCTTCTCGCTTTTTTAAAAAAGAGAAACCAAACAAAACCTGGTAACAATTCTCTTGCGAGTTTATTTGACTAATTCTTTCATTGCTTGTCAAAGAGCATACTTTTGTTTTGTAGTAACAAACAAGCTCCTTCCTCTTCCATGTGACTAGCAAAGCTGCAGTGGTGGTGAGTACACACACTCTTGCTAACTGTTATGATGTTTGCTGTCAAATTCATTTATTTATGCAACTGCTGTGGAAGGGCCCCAGGCGGATAAGCAGCCATGCAAGATTTCAGAGTCCTGGTGTGGGGTCATGAAAGGGAAAGAAAGGAAGAGATGGGGGGTTGGGGGGGAAAGACCACTAGTTATGAGAAAGGAACTGACACAGGAAATAGTCACATATGGCACAGATTTATTGTGTCCAGGACTTCCCATTCAAATCCCATTATAGCTACAGCTTAAAAGGCTGGGAGCAGCTTGGAACACAACCCGCATTTGTTTTTAGATCTGGCATCCAATGAAATCAAAGCTCCATCCTCAAAACAGAAGTGATGTGTTTATCATGCCATGGCGAAGGAGCCAGGGCTTGGTAGTGCATTTGAAAAGAATGCAGTTTTGCATTCTGTTGTGGAAAGCAACCAATCAGAACAGGCCAAAGGGCTGGAGGCAACTCTGTGTGTCTTTGGGTATGTCAAAATAAACTGGAGAGCTTTAGGTTAAATTAAAGCAGAAATAACTGGAGAGGATAATATAGAACATTAAAACTCTGTGACACAGAAAAGATAAAGACTTTGGGTATTTTCAGCTCAAGATGTGGAAGAAAGTTGATTATGAGGAAACAGTGAAGGACTAATTGCACTGGAAGATGCTTTAATCAGGCTGCAGATTTATCGAAATGCATTCCTACCAGAAACCTTTCTTTGACTTATTAAAAGACAGAGAGGGAATGATTTTTGAATTACTGTATCTCCACTTGTCAGGTACGAACAACCAGATCCACACAATGAAGAGTTCAATTAGCTACTTTATTGCTCATGCCTATTTCACAGGAATCTTTCCAGACTGGCAATCTGCACCTGGGCCAGACTAGATAAGGTTGGACCCTGCTTTCCTGTGCCAACTAAAGATTCCAGACTAATTCCCCACTTGACTCCTCCCCCTGGCTTGGCTAGTCTCCCCTCTGACATTGCCTATTCATACTAAATGGCCATGCACTGTCTTTTCTCCCTCCCCCCACTAATGCACTTACATTGCATTCATTTAACATTTACAGCTACAGTTTTACAATAACCTCGCCACATTATTTGCCTCATAAACATTTAAGTTTTTAGGCTTCTTGGTGTCTGAATACTAGTGCTGCTCCACAGAGTACCAGCAGTTATAAGAATGTGAGATTGGCTATAATGCTAGAGTCAGTGGAGAACTTAAATCCAACTTTCTTGGCTTTCCAATCAATAAAATTAAAACTGCTGCAGAGTGCCCCCTTTTCATTGGTTCTTCCTGTTGTCAAGGCAAACACCTATCTTTCAAAAGAAAAAATGATGAAAACATTATATTTCAGTTTCAAAACAAGAGCAGCCAAGTACATTAAGGACTACATGGCTTTATATAGGTAGTTATGTTTTTCCAGATGATAATTGGAAAAATTGTATGTTTTACAATTAGCTGCTTTGACTATTCAGTAGGCATGGATGGAGCATGGATGGGATTTTACAAATTGAATTAATACACATTTATTAATGTAACTGGTGTAATTACATTATTTCAGACTACAGGTGATGTCTTCTGCAGTAAGGGGACTCCTACTTAATTGACAATATGTTAAACCATCGCTGTTGTGTTTGGGGAACTCTCTTCTCATTCTTCTTAATGGGCTTATGGAGTTTCTAGTGCCAAAAAAGCACTTGACAGAAGTTGGATGAAATTGTAGATAGCTCTGCAGATGGATTCTTGCTCCAGCTCACAATTCTTAGGAGAACTTTGTTTTTCTGAATATTCATTATTCTGACTCAAGTGTCTGTATACCAATTTGGTTTTTTTGTTATCAGCCATTCACCCAGTATTTAAATACTTAATCTCAAAGCAATCAAACTATTTAATGCAATAACATAAAAACACAAGCCTACAAACATGAGAAACAAATGAATAAAATATAAAAATAAGGATAAGGATAACAAATCAAAATAAGAAATAAGAGGGAAGGAAAAAAATAAAATGATGTCATTATAAAATTTTTAAAAAGCTCTCTGAAATAATTTGGTTTTTAACATTTTTCTAAAAAATGGAGATAGGGAGAGAGCTCCATTAGGAAGTTGTTCCAAAATAGTGTTGGATGCCACAAAAAAAGGTTCAGTCTCTTAACCATCTCAGAAATGTAGGACCATAAATAGTTTTGGAAATAATGATATCACTTTATTCCACTTTGGTCAGACCCCATCTCAAGAGTCCTGGATATCACATTTCACGAAGGATTTAAAGAAACTGGAACTGTCTCAGAAAAGAGTAATAAGAATGAGAATTTGAAAACTTGAGTAAATGTCAATCTTCAATTCAGATTCAAAGTGGAGTATCCTCTTGGGTTGTTTTTTTGAATTACTAAATATGTTCTTCACACAATGGTAGAATCAAGAAACACCTATTAATTTTTTGTTGTGGCAGAGTTTGATAAAATATGCAGGTATAAAAGATATAGGCCAATGACAATTTCAGAAACTGAAGTTTTATGGATCCTAAGCAGTTCTTGAATTCAGAAATTAGATGTAACACATTACAAAGGATACAGATGCATATATGCTGTATTGTAGACAGTGTGTGTAAATAGTCTCATAAAATATACATCAATCACAGGCAAACATAGTCATTCAAATGCTTGCAAATGCACATGATCTATAACATTAAAATGTTAAATGCTCCTGAGCCATAAGAGAAGAAAGAGGGGGGGGGAATGGGGAACTAATAGATAATACTATAGGTAAGATCCAAAGAATCCTTTGGAATCTATATAGGATTCCTTTGGAATCCTATAGAAGGCATGTCAAACTGCCAGGCCGGATGCGTCACGCCAAAACTGCGCCCACCCCATTGCCGGCAATGGGGGAAAAAGTTGCGATACGTCGTACGACATCACGTGACATCGCGAGTTTCACATGCCTGTTCTATAGCTAGACTACGTTAGGATGAAATGGACTGATAGATTTTAAGATCAAGAATGAGATATGGAATAAACTTCTAGTATTACTTCCTATCCAGAAAAGATTGTGATGTAAAAACTTTGTTAAAGACCCTTATTGGAAGCTATCAAAATTAGTCACAAAATCCCACCTAATCTCATTTCCCTTTCTTTTATCATTTTCCATTATTGGCAATACTGCGAGAAGTTTAAATAAATAAAGGATGCCATGTGGATTTGAGAAGGGATTGAAACTTCAAGACCAGCCCACTTCTACCTGGACCAAAGGTTCCCTTCATTCAGATAAACTTTAAATATCAGTAATTCTTACTTTAATCCTCCCAACTTTAACCCTTTCTGAGATTTCTGTGAAGCAACATCTTTCTCTGCACAATGACCTGGATTGTATGAATGGTGATATCATTAGTTCAGGGAGTCTTAGCAAGAAGTACAATATAGAAATAAAATATGAAGTGCTGAATTAAGGATGAACCCAATTTGGTTCTGTGTGTGTAGTTGTGAGACTTTGAATAGAGATTCATGTAGTTAGAAAATTTATTTGGATTTATGGGACAAATATTTACCAGAATTCCTTGCTTTCTAATAATGAAAGGTCTTACTTAAGTCTGGACAAATATCCTTAGAATGTATTAAAATCCAGAAATACTTCTGTTCAGACCTAAAGCAAAGTGATGTCATTCCTGGTGACTTCATAGATATGTCTATGTAGTTATCTTACTAATAATGTGAAAATGAGTTGCAATTGCTTTCTTCCTGCCTGGATGTAGGTCTTTATATATTAGGAAGATTTTTGCAACTTGGTCAGATTCTGGAATAGATTCTGGAAAATACTGCTGAAAATGAATTTTTCACATGAAATTTATTGCTTGATAAATCATATTCTGTTATCTCTCTTGTTTGAGAGAGAGTTAGTTCTTTCTACAAAAATATTTAGTCATTATTATAGTCTTTCATATTGATACACCAACTGCAGTATTTTAATATCTTAAATATTATATTCAAAATGTAATTATTCCCATTATCAGTTTGCATTGTACTTGTTTTCAAAAAAACCCTTAAAAGTATGGGTCATACTGCATTCATGTAAAGTTTCTAAGCCACTTTCTTCCACATTGAGAAGGAAGAGTTGGGTTTCACCTATGTAGAACTTAACAATAAAAATAAAGTCACATTTCCATTCACTTGCACAAACTTGTTGCTGAATCCCAAATTCACTTAGCATTCGTGTATTGGACAGCCTATTGAAACAAACTCTAAGCACAGATAAATGATTAATTTTACCTTTTTCATTACATTTCAAGAAATAATGATTGACAGATGCAGCCTGTGGGAAATTATTGCCATTTCACAGATGTTAAATTGAGATACAGAGAAATTGAGATTTGAATTAGGTTTTACATGCAAATGAAGACTATAGGAGAAATTTATTTGCATAAACAATTGTGTGAATTGAAAACAAAGTATCTTATGACTTGAATTGGCACATATTTTCTGGATTCCACTACCATTCAAACTCAGTAGCTACTGTTTTTCAAGGTACAGATCCACAGCAAGATCTTATTGTAATGTTTATGGACAGCAGGAAAATAAACATATAATTCTTTATATGGTTTACTATATCTGATGGCTTGCCCAGGGCAACCAAACTACAATGTGTACCTAGTGCCCCATCAATTATGTCACTACTTTTATTTTTATTTTGTACCTGCATTTATATTTGCATTAGAAATATGTGACTAGCAAATCTGGCCAGGTGGAAGTAATGCTGTATGTCATTTATTTTATTTTGATAAAATACCTTTTAGAGAAACTTGATGATATCTCTTTGCTTTAGTCAAAAACGGTTGTGTTGTTCTTTACAAGTATGTATTATGAAATCTATCAAAAACTACAATACGGAAGAAATTAGTTACAGGAAATGTTTGTGCCAACCTGAAGGAGAATTCATTAATGTTAATGTATTTCACTCAGTTTTAAAGATAGAACTTTAAACAGGTGACAGAAGTGATTGCATGACAGCAAAGGTCTCCGTGCCTTTAAGTATCACATCTATTTTTAAGGAACATTTTTAAAACATTTTCCTTCTTCTCCATTTTCTAAATAAAGGACATAAGTTGTGTGGGGTGCTTTTTTCTTAAGTAGAGGACCCCCATGGCATATTTTTCTTTTCAAATGTGAAATGAGCTGGAAAATCCTCATTTCATGACAGGAAGGACAAATATTGATACAAAGTTAATATTTGTCAGAAACCCTGCAAGCAACTGGAGTGTTAGGGGGAAAAAAGTAAATTAAATAAAATAACAAATTTGATGAGAAAATGTATTTTTTTTTTAAAAAAAATTGCAACGAGGAGAGTGCAGTATCTTAAAAGAAAAAAAAGAAAAAGAAATGAAGTGAGCAGACTTATTGTTGCTTGTCTCTTCTGTGTCACCCAGTATGTGCAAATGTCCTGCCATGAAGTTCAGTTCTGTCACATGTACTCATGTAGATTTAAAAATATTCACTTTTTTGATCTTATGCATTCACTTAGGATTAAAAATATCTCCCATCTCTTTGATCCCGGGTGTTCACCTTCATTTTGTTTTTTTTTCAACATTTCATGGCACACATGTACACCAGTGGGTATGTGAATGTCAGTTTACCTTCCCTCTCCCCCCCCCCTTTTTTTTTGCACATAGAAACATAACCAGTTTGATTTAATTTTAATCATTTAGAAAGAAGCTTCTGGAATTTATCAGTGTGGTTTTTCATCCCCAATGTAAATAACTTGTGTCACCTCAATCCTCAGTGGTCAATCAGTATTTATTAAGGCCTGTCCACTCTGGCCTTTTTCTCCAAGGAGAGCCGCAGGCAAATTAGATGCTGCCCCTGACACCCTGTGTCACTTATCTATTTGTGTTGATGATGAGAGTCAGCTGCACACAGGCCTCCCTTTCCTCTTCCCTTCCAAGCCCCGCTTACGAGCACCCCTGCTTGGATTTTCATGAGGAAATAATCAGATTAGGCCTTCAGCGATGAGTTCATATGGAGTTCTCTTTTCTCCGATGTGCTACTAACTGAATAAACGTGTTTTGTGGCAAATTGTAAATGACATTATGATTACCAAGGCCAGCATGGGTTTCATTTGAAAAGTGATCAAAATTGCTGGTCGCAAAAATTGTGACTGGCAGATAAGACTGTTTAGAAGGAGGAGGGACTGGGGGCAATGCAAGAGAAAGGAACCTATCCGGATTCTAGCAACCTGCTCACAAAAGGAACAATGGAGATCCCAGCCATTTTAAAGAGAAGCTGGCTCAGAAGTGGGACATGCAAGAGACAGGTCACATGGGTGGTGGTGGAGTGTGGATGTGAGTGGTTGACTCAGTTGCTTGCTGGGATCAGGTAACAACAATTAACTTGAATAGTTCAAGAAGACTTCCAAGTTTTTTCAGTTCCTTCCTGACAAGACCTCTCAAACTAAAAGAGCCATCATTGGGGTGCTGGGGGGGGGGGGGAAATGTAATACCGGCTAATTGATTTTCACAGGTCCAGTCTTTTATAATTTGGTAAGTGCTGCCAGCTGTATTTTCTCTTTCTTGAGAGCTATTTTTTAATTTTATTTAGTTTTATACTGTGTACACCTGCATGGAGCACCATGCCTATGCAGAAATGTGGCAACATGTATTGCATAGGGTCCAGATCAAATGGATTTAAAGTGACAGACAAAACACTTCTTTACATAAAAACGCCTCTTCCCCCCAATCCAGGATATGGTAGAATATGAAATGGCAAAGTTGGAGAATCGGATGTAAACATTACCTGGTCAAACTGGGTGCTGTTGGGGCAACAACAGCAATTGATGCAGTCTTGCACCAGCATATTTGCTTCCAGTCCCCCAGCCAGTGTTCTACCATCAACAACATCAAGAATGCTTTTATTTAAGCATATTTTGTAAGACTTGACACATTTAATCTTCCTGCTCTATTTCCTCACCTCTATCTCTATGGAGGAAGCAATGCAGAAATTATGCTCCTACAGAATCTGAAGTATTTTGGCCAACAGCATTCTGGCCCTTTAGGTGTTGCATTGCTAGCTGAGTATAAATAAGGAAACCTGAAAAGGGGAGTCAGTCCTGGGAACCTTGTTGCCTCATTGACCTAAGGTCATACTGGGGGCTCAAATGATCTCTTCCACATCCAGATGAATGACCAGTGTATTGCAAGGAATGGTATAAAACTAACTCAATAATTTCAGCAGAAATCAATTGCCAAAGTGAGTATTGGATGTTGTGATCTTTAAATCCATATTTGCAAATACATTCCATATTTCAGTTCTATTCAGTACACTTTCTCTGACTCAGCGAATATATAATCAATTTTCTTTCATACATATCTGAGTGATTTTCTGAAGAGCAAAAAATTGGATCTTTATGCCCTTCACCTGGCATAAAGCCCTACTGCACTTCTCAAATGTTGCTAATTAGCATTTCTTGGTTCTATTTCAATCAAAAATTTGTGAAACACTATCATGGAATATATTTTTTGCATTTACTCTGGCTATTTTTCATTTTTTTTGTGGGGGAACAATAACAGCCTTCTTTCAATCATTATATCTAATCTTACCACAAATGTTAAACAAGTTGCATGGCTAAGCAAATCACATTCATAAGTTAACATTTTTTCAGTTTTTATTTTTTTCTAATATTCTCACAGCACTTATGACTTTTTTTCAGCTTTTTAAAGTGTATTTTTCTCGTCCTCACTTTTCTCATCCATAGTCTCTTTCCTTTCATCAAATGCAGCTTTCCTTACTTCCCATTTCTCTGTTTGGGTAAGGAAAGATCTCTGAAACAATGACCCAACAGGTCACAGGTTGTTCCACTGTTTTTCTTCCAATTCATCTCTGATTTTTCTATTTTCCTCATTCAATAGAATGAGGTATGTAACCATCACCAATTTATAGATTACTATTTTCATATATACTCATAGCAACACAGCAACTTAGCTGGTACCAATTCGTATTTCATGAAATACAGTTTAGTCCTTTCATTTGTAATTAAGCTGACAACTTCACTGTCTTGTGTGTATTCAGCAATTCTTGATGTTGTAAGCCACCTGGAATCACCTGTGGATGAGTTGGATGGCCATGCAAATTGATTTAATAAATAATTTCTGTTTCTTTCATTTCCTTTGTTAATGTATACTCTTTATCATTTCCTCAACTTACATTCCAAGTCACAGTCTGAAAATGTCAATAACTTTTTTCCAAATATACACATATTGATTAACTTTCTATGTGCCCGTCATGGTCAGTTTATAATGTTTTTCGTCAGCTAGAATACAGTAAAATGAGATTGCCAGCACTGGTTGCATTTGGCCACGCGTAGCATTTCCCACTAGTGAAAAGACAGTGCCACTCAGTTTTGGCATATTTGGAGCAGTGATGCTACGAGCCCAACCAGATTCCAATTTTATGTCATGCTATTTTATGCAAGGTACAATATCTAATCTACCTTTCAAATAGAGGCTACTTGAAAGGCAATATGTTGATGTCTTTATCTGATCAACTAGCAGATGTATGCAGCATATGGATGCACTCTTACTTAGCATGGTTTGAAGCAAAACATCTTAAAAACTATGTTTTATGAAGTACTTTATGTATTTAAAGTTATGTACTGAAATGGAAGAATGAAGATTCTAGAGGGAGGCCTAAAGTTAATTTCTTTCACAATAACAATCTCTAGCAAAGGTTCTTCTGGGAAATGTAGTGTATTCTGCTGTGCATTTGTTTTTTTTCCTGAGAACCAATATGCTCTAAGCCACAATTTTCTGTTGAAACTGAAGCACACTAGCTCTTTGTAATGGTAACTTTTAAATATTTTAGAACTATCCTTAAGAATGTCTTCTTCTTTTTCTCCCCTGGGATGAGGAAAATCAGTTTCCGCCCCTGCTCCAAGCATTTTGTTCACCAAACCATAGTTTAGTTACTGCTCCAATCAGAATCTTTACTTATTTATTTTCATCGTTAAATATAACATTCAGATCTGGATTAACCCCTGCAGGAATATCAGCTACCAATGCTGGGTGGTGGTGATGGGTGGTGTTGGCTTAAGCTGCATAAATGAACAAATGTGATTTGCATTTTTCAGTTTATATTGATCAGAACATAGTTATGCTTCACGCATCAACTCTACAAAGGAGCATGGCTGCAGTCATTTTTCCTACTCATTTTCGATTGCCACATAGAATGGGGGGAGGGGGTTGCCCAGGTGCTTCACTAGTTAAAATAATCTTTTGTCCCATGGGAACCAAGGTCATCAGCTGCTCCCGAGACTGCAGGCTGGGCATTGCGAAAAAAGCCCGCCAAGAAGATATATTGGGGAACGTAGTTGCTTGCATAGTTTTAGGGGTGGAATTTTTTAACTTTGTATTGGGGAATTGTTACGTGTGCCTCCAAAACAATTTTGAAATTGTTTGCATTTCTCTGAATTTTGGGAGTCTTAGGTTCAACCAAACTACAGCATTCTGTGAATACAGGTTCTTTTTTGCATATGAAAAATCTGTATATTAGAACACAAGGTATATTTTAGGATAAAATGCAAGTGTTGTGGAGAAAAAAATATAGTTTTGGTACCATTGTTTGTTTTAAAAATATTGATGGAGAAATAGGTGGAATAAATTTACATCAAATTGTCTCAGATTTGATGTTCTCCCAATGAATAAGATATATTTGGCAAAGTCATATAAATTTATTTTAGTCTGATCACATTGATAATCTAGTGACTGTATATATCACAAGTTAAAATAAATGTCAACTTTTTAAAAACAAAAATGCCTTTATGCTATTTTTTTTCATTAGAAATAGATAAATGAATATTTGTTGTTTTTCCTTTCCCAACAATGTCTAGAATTTCTAACACATTTGATAGAAACTGAAATTGCATAGAATTGCTTTTCGAACACTGTTGAGAAAAATGTTTGGTTCTAGAAGACTAATGACTAAAATTATAAGAGTTGTTAAATCTGTGCTGATAATTCTTTTTAAAAACTATTATTTAACAGGTATTTACAGGGAAGAAGGAAAATGCACTCTCAAACCTTTATCCAATGTTTACTTCTGTAAGGAAACTGATCATGCAATGGTGATTTTGGAAAGTATGGACACCGATTTTGATCACAGGAACTTCTCTCCACCTTTATTGATAACTAGTACCTTTGTGGACCCTTTCAGTGAAGCCACAACACAAGGATCTTTCTGCTCCAAAGAACTTCCAGTGATATTTTACTCTATACTGCCATCAAATAGTCTTTCAAAGATTTGCTTTGCTGGACCAGTTCCTTGGTCATTAAGACTCTATTTTAATGGTGGTCATGGCATTGTCAGAATACTTTTAGCTATCTTCTATAATGAACCAAGAAGTTTTCATGTTTTTGTGAAAGAGAACCCTATCCAACCAGTCTTGTCTTTTTCCAGCCTTTTTAGGAAAAATACCACAACAGGAACTAATTACTTCAATTTTCAAGAGAATCTTCTGTATGTTGCTGTTCACTGGGGTGAACCTATAGAAATACATACACATAGTGCTCTTCATATTGCTTTCACCATCTCAGAAAATACGGGAGAGAAAGCTCAGGCAATGCTTATTCAACAGTTGGCAAGTTTTTTACAAATTGGGCAGGATGAAATTAGAGCGGTCTCCAGTACTTCAGGAAATGAAGACACATTAAGGATTATTGCAGACAATAGCATGAAGAGGAAATATCAGTGCCCTCCAGAGAGTTTGTGCCTATTCACCCATCATAGCACCAGCCAACAGAACACCCAGGGGAGTTTGCATCCATCCCATGTAATGCGTGGCTTGAGAGTGCTGATCCTTGAAATCAGTGATCCATTACACTTCTTAAAACATAAACTTGCTTTCTCATATTCAAGTGTCAGATTAAACACTTTGGCCAGTACACTTATTGATGCCCAACAAACTGGGACACTTCAACGTATTCTCAGATTGCCAGTTGATTCTCTGGCGGTGATGGTTTCCTCAGCTTCAGTTCCAACAACAGAAAATTCTAGGTAAGACTGCTGATTGTTAAATACAGATATTTTTTTAATGTGTCAAAACTAATATTAAAAACAAGCATAGGGTTGTTTCCTTTCTTAGATGTAAGGCCTCTGAAGAGAAAAGGAGGTTATTTCTCAGTTACCATCCATAGTAATACTGTGCAGCAGCCCTCAAATAGCTTCAGAGGAGAATTCATTTGTGAATGTAAGAATAAGTAAGACATTTTACATTATGTTCTTGTGTTACAAACTTTGTTAGTTTGGGTTTGTTGTTTTTGGTTATGTATTCATTTTAAGGTTCCATATTGTTACCCTTCCCCCCCAAGAACCAAGAAAGAATGTGGAGTTACTTCTGAGCATTGTTCATCACTTATAGACAGAATCTTGCTGAGTATTTGCATAAGTATAGATATACTCTGGAAATCACAAGGGAGGAGCTGTCTTAACCCTGTTTCTTCCTACCAAACTCTCCATACTTTGCTTTCTCTTTACCCTTTGGAGGCAACTCCTCCCTCTTGGGAATCCAGACTACATCCCACCACATCTACTTACACTTCAAATTAGTAGCTGGCACAATGGAATAATATTAAAATGTATTACCCCAAATACTGAATGAAAAGGGGCAGTAATATTTAATAAAAGCATTAAAACAAAATCAAAAGCCCAAGTAAATGTAAAGAAATTTTATTGGCAACTCGGGCATTGTTCTAATGGAATGGGGTGGGGAGTTCCATAGATATTACTAGAAAGGCCCTTTCTGAGTTGCCACCTATTTTATTTCATTTATGTCAGATTATTTATTTATTTATTTATTTATTTATTTATTTATTTATTTATTTATTTATTTATTTGTATGCCACCTTTATTATTTTTACATTTTTAAATTCATTTTATTTGTCATTCTATTGCTTGCCCACCTCTCTGTAGTAGACTGGATAGGATTTTATTAAGATAATATAGCTAGGAAGCATTATATTGATCACTCACTTCATCACCCATTCTGTAGTAGTTCCCTACATGCAGACCCACATGGTCAACCATTATTATTGGTCAACTGTGCACTACTGATACTACTAAAAACAGGTCCTGGGACAAAGTTTTTGACACAGTAGTCTGATGAAATGCAGCAATCTGCCCATTCTGATATTTGCTCAGAATTTCACACTTCAGTAATAGGTAGGTTAAAGGTTCTGTACTGTGGAGATTGCTGTCTAGCATCATAAACATCATTTCAGAGCAATCTAATTATGACAAAAGAGTTAAGACAAAACTCTCCTTATGCAATGATACATTTCTTGATAAAAGAGGACTAGTTCATAAGGAAGAAATTAATGTACATTGTAACTATTGTTGTGACATCTCTGTGTGGCAGCCATGATGGAGTTCAACTGAGAAATAGAGATGGTGGTTGCAGCTTATTGCCTTCTTGTCTCAGAGTCTTGAGCAAAAGTAGTTTTCTTAAAAGTCCCACAAATATCACTCTTACCTGAGGATAAAATGGCTGGAGCAACTAACTGCACAGCTAGCTATGTTATAGACCAGTGATGGCAAACCTTTAAAAGACTGAGTGCCCAAAAATGTCCCTGCCCCCTCCCACCTCCACCTCTGCCCCCGCCCCACCCCCTGCCCCTGCCCCCCTGCCCCGCCTCCACCCCACCCACCCACAGGGCCACCCACAACCTCCACAGCTGCCGCAGATTGCCCAGGCAGCCCAGCAGCACCATGGCAGCCATGCCCTCCGCCTATGCCCTGCAGCATCATTTGCACGTGATGGGGCGCGAGGACGGAGTCTTATCCCTGTTGCCCGGCTGCTATGTCCTTGGCTGTGCTGCTCCGTGCGGGCCGCACCTGGGAGAGATTCTCCTCCGGGGGGCTGCTGGTGAGGAGGGGGCCATGGGGGGAGGCAGGGCTGTGACGACAGTGTGCGTGCCCACAGAGAGGACTCTGAGTGCCGCCTCTGGAATGCATGCCATAGGTTCGCCACCACTGTTATAGACAAACTCTGCTTAATCTTATTTGAACTGAATTGGGAATCATTGGATTATTTTTATGCACTACCCGATACTCCTTTATTTACAATGCTTTTTAATCTATTCAACAACCATATTTTTTTTATTAGATTACAGAATGGCTAAAAACATTAAATGTTAAAGTAAGAGAGTTATGTTGTGGGATAATAAAATGCAATTAATAAATAGTAGAAGAGGACTAGTTTGATTGGGAACCCATGATTTCTAGTCCGGCTTTAGTCATAAAAGTCACCTGAGTAACTTTGGGCCAATCACTTTTACTCATTCTTAGGAAAAATGTCATTTCTACAGTCACAAAATTGCAAGATGCTGTTTCTCTGGTTACCAGGAATCAGGGTTGACTCTGTGGACCATATCAAAATATAGATAGTCAGTTTGATCTAATGGTAGATGAAAGTCAGGTAGGTAACTTGGGGTGAATCACTCCCTCTCAGCCCAAGGAAGAGGCAATGACAACCATTTCTGAAAATCCTGCCCCTAACTCAAAGATTTAAAAAACAAACAAACCCCTTACACAGCATTGGAATTTAAAAGGACTTAAAATCAAACTGATTTGAAAACTATAACAATGCATGTGAGAACGTCAATGTTTTCTTTTGTTACTGACACAACTGTGGGCATGCTTCCCTGATAATGGCTCAGCCACGAAAGCTCTGTTCCTTGTAGCTTTTTGTCCAACTTCACTTGGTTGAGAGATCAAAAGGAAGACCTCCAAAGATGTCCATAGACTTGGGCAGAGGCAGCACTTTTCTTTGCAATATTATTCCCTAATAAGAATATGATTTGGATATATTTGGCAGCAGTAATATTGTTAATTTAAAAGGCTTTCTTTCTGGGTTATTACACAACATATTTTGAGCCACAGGTATTTTTTATTTGGACCAGATTAACTTTGAACTCTTTAATTCCCTTGGGCCAAACATTCTTTTTCTAAATGGTGCCAGATTTTATGGGGAGAGTTTGTAAATGGAAATTAATTCTTCTTTAAAATTCACATATTTGTTTTTATACATTTTTGCTGCATTTCTTTATGCTTTATTCATTTAAAAATTACCATATTAATTTGTGGTTTATGTCTCTTTTAAATTTTGGAATCAGAAATGCTGATATACACTTATCTGGAATAAAGCCATATCACCCTGAATCTGCTTATTAATAGATATTTCCCCATTTCATAGCTATAAAATGATCAGTGTCAGCCATTAATCTATTAAACTTAACAGGAACTCAGACTCCAAAAGAGATTTTTTTTTTTCCTGAATTCTTCTTGTAGCTTTCCAAGACACCCTCACTTTCCTGAACTGGGATCAAAATTCAGGAAAGATGCAATGCAGAAAAGAAGCAGGTCTGCCAACATTTTTTTTATTAACTAGGCCCTACTGGAATCTTCTTGTGATCTGGTCATATTACATATGAAGTTCTAAGTTAAACTACCACGTTCAAAATCTTCTCTTTGTGTTGTTATCATTGCTATTGTATTTATGGGACATGGGCATAATTTTAAATCTTGTGGAAGATTTCTTTTAGATGCATCGAGGCAATTGAGATAATAAAATCATTTAACAATTTTTGCATGCTTATTTTGTCATTGTAATTCCATGTACCAAAGTAATTCTACAATGGTCCAGAATGGGTGCAGACTATAAAAAAGCACACCCCAGGGAAACATAAAATAAAATTACAGCTGAAAGAGGAATATATTCTGATATGAGAACTTTTCAATCATCTTTGATTCACTAGACTAAAAATCTATATCAGAAGTCAACATGTGTTAACATCAACATACATTAGACCTATGAGAAGAGGAACTGTATCTCTATGTGCTAATTTAGAGAAATTAGTGGAGCAACATGAAATTAAGACACAGTGGAGGGCGTCAGAGCCCACATGACATTTGCCATGGCCTGCTGCCTAGCACGGCTCTTTAAAGAAAGCAATAGCTAATTGGCCAAAAGCACAGCAGGTGAAGGGTTAAATACTTTAGCTGTTGGGCAGTTGAAATTTTTTATATCTTTGCTGGAGGACCTTGTTTCTGCAGGCCATAGTCACATTATCAGCTAGAAATTGGATAAGGACAGCACAATGACAAATCCAGGTTGCTTGCAATAAGGTGCTAATCCCTTTGCTTTAATATCGAAGCAGCATGTAATGATGTTTGGACATCACTCCAGTTTACTGACGACCCCACTGGGGCTTGCAATAGAAGCGTACAACCACCTAACAAGGCGTCAGCTGACTGCCGTCGTCAAAGCAACGGACATTGCAATCTAATCTTCCTTCCATCCCTTCCAGCTCCCAATAAGGCCCAGATTATATAAGTGGCCCATCAATGCTTGGTAACTGGAATCAATTAATGTTAATTCGCACAATGCTATGATGTATTGTGATCACTTTCATTTCAGGGAAGGGGGAAAGAAATAGCTATAATTCACCTAAAATGAGGTTGTCCATGGTACTGAGGTATTAATTGGGTGTCCATATTAAATGGGAAAGGAGCAGAGCAGTGAAGGAAAAGTGGAAGGATGAGTGACTCTCTTGGCTGCTATTGACCTATCAGAAGAAGACAGTGCCCTTTTCCTTTGCTTTTATCTATTACAGTTTTCCCTATTGCGTGTCAAGTTGATGTATTATAAAAAATTCATTTGGTGACCTTTCACCCTCTTTGCAGATTAAACAATTTCGCCAAGATGGCATCATTAAGAGGGCCTTGCATTTAATGATGATTTCTCTAAAAGGCCACGGAGATTCGATTTTAAGCTAACAGATTTATTGCACTATTATAACATATCGTAAAAAATTCTACCACCTACGGTCTAGTTTTAGGTTAGGAAACTGTTAGGAGTTTATGCGGAGTTTAAAAGCAGTATTACCTTGGGATATGCTGCAGCAGCCAATTGGCACATTCTCTCCCATGGCAGAATCCTGTTTATGTTTAATAAGTCATTGTTCCTCAGGTGCTAAATTTAAGAGGCAAAGTAGAGACCTGCCTGGATCCACTTTTTAAGACTCCAAATTAGATATTTAGGCCTGTAAAACTGTCAGAGTAAACCACAGTTTTGTTAATCTGTACAACATACAATTTGAGTTAATGCTTTTGAGGGAGCAAAAAAAGGGCCATCTGGTTACCATTAGCAACCACCGAATGGCTGGAAGGGACAGACCACTCTGGGGTGAGAGACAGAGGGAGGTGGAATTGTACCGTGGGAACAAACTCATTTGTTCTGAAGCTCATTTGTAAACACAAGTATTGTTCTTTCCATTATCACCCAGATCTTAGTGTTTCAGAATGAGAAGATAAGGATCTAATACCAAGAAGAAGAGGAAAGGGGAGAAAAAAAAACAGAAAAATGGTTTTAGCCAATACAAAACAAACTGACTGGCACTGTTTCCTACTAAGAAAGACTCTACTCTAATAGAACAAAAGAAAAGAGTCTAACCAAAAACTGGACAAATTGGCCAGGAATAAAGAATATCTTGTAGGAATTTTCTTGCTCAGTGAATGTATCTAATAACCTATTTTTGCTAAGGTTGATTTCTTGGCTTTTTAAAACTGAGCCTTCAAGTATGATCTGAATCGGTTACTAGAATCCAAAAGAAGATCTGCATCAAATAAGTCTACCCATATCATTTATCTCTGCCCAGAATCTCTACATATTATGGATTGTAATTTAATATGAATGCCTATGTACAAAGGAAAGCAGTATCTTTCATTCTTGATAGAACAGTTAATGTGTTTGTGTATGTGTACACACACACACACACACACACACATATATATGTTAAATATATCTATATCTATCTATCTATCTATCTATCTATCTATCTATCTATCTATCTATCTATCTATCTATCCATCCATCCATCCATCCATCCATCCATCCATCCATCCATCCATCCATCCATCCATCCATCCATCCATCTATATCTATCTATCTATCTATCTATCTATCTATCTATCTATCTATCTATCTATCTATCTATCTATCTATCTATCTATCTATCTATCTATACATTTAAAATCCAAATTAAAAAGATATGACAAGGGGAATGTTGAAAACCAAATGCTTCATCCATACCCTCTTATGAATCCTACTAAAATGTTTAGGCTTCTACAAATACTACTGAATTTGGTCCTTGATCTCATTTGCCTAATCTCAAAAAAGATTTTTTTTGGTTTCCCCATCATACTGATTCCAGTGTGAATTCTCAACATGCATAAGAGGATTACATCTTAATATAGGATTAAAACAGTTTGTAAAGAGGCAGAGAAACAAGACAAACAAGAAGGTCATTGCAATACTTACAATGAGGTTAAAGCAAATTTGCAAGTGCAAGATGTATTCTGCCACCAGGGGGCACTATCATTTTCACAAGAGATGGAAGAAAAATTCTGTACTTTCTGTTCAATTTATAAAGATTGGTAGTTATAGCAAAAAGGGCAACAATGCATGAAAGGGTTAGATTGGATATAAGGAACTGATCCTGCTTGCTTAGGCTAGAGGAAGTCTAAAGAATTTGGAATTGAAAGGAATGTCTTATTCTTGCCCCATGCATTTGTCCTTGAAATCCTTACAGAAAATCATCCATATATATAATCATATATTTTTAAATTTAATATACCACATTTATTTTTATGAGCAAACCAGGTTTGATTTATGTTACTAAAATTAAAAAAAAGTTATGCTAGATCAGAAGTTTGATTTCAGTTAGTTTTTCCAAAATTTCTAGGATTCCCCCCCACACAGCATCTGTCTGTCTCATATCTGTCTGTGTATCTCTCTATCTCTGTATCATTTATATTCATTCTCTATAATGAATTCATAATAGTAGAAATTATGTTTGTATAAATAAAGGAAGTATATCTGGATAGATAAAGCCATTTGGTATTAAAATCCATAATCCTACTTGTCTGCCTTTGCAAAGACAATGGGATTTCCTTCCTTCAGATAGCAGCTCCAGGTGCTGAATGCCTACACTCAAATAACATGGATAATAACTACTCTGCGTATTCCCTAATGATTTATAGTCATCTATTCATAGTCCTTGGCTTTCAAATGCTTTTTTAGGTGGAGACAGGAAATAAAATGATATATTGACACTCTTATTGAGGACTGATAGAACTGATTCATATTGAAACTATTACTTTTCTTGAACAGAACATTCTCTTTTAATATGACCCTTGCAATGGGAAATATCTGTTAAATTACATGGCTCACTAAAATAGTTTATTGGCTTATGTATGATAAATTTCAACAGTAGTTCTAGGAACTCCTATGTATAATTCTCTCCTAATATTCTGCAACCCACTTTTCTATTCTGCTGTATTATTCCTAAATAGTTATATCAGAAAGTAATGGCTGTTTAAACTAGCCATTTAAAAATGAGTTCAGTTTTATTTTGCCTCCACAGTGTAATTTGCAAGGGCAAAATCCTTGCAGAGAAAGAATGTGGTAAAAGCTTCAGAATGCAAAGGAATTCTGTTAAAGAAATTGAGTTAAACTAAAGGGAATTGGCTCTCAATAAATCCATTGTTTGTAGACATTTTAAAGCAAACACCAGGAGAACTGAATAAATAGCTTTTATACTTTTCACTTTCATTTTGAGGCAATATCAAACCCCAAGTTACCACTCTGTAGCAGTGGATTAGAAGCATATATAAAAAAGGATAATGACAAGAAGAATTGGAAAGGATGTGAGGCCACGTGGGCCCTAAATGAAGCACATTTTTTTTTATTCAAATGCAAAAGATATGCAATTACTCCTGGAATATAAACTTAGTGGGGTGCCTATACACATGGTACAGCTAAAAAATAAAGAATCACGGTAAATATAGTCAACCCAACTGCTGCATGTAATGCACATTATAAGAAGAATACTTTAGAAGTATATTCTGAGCTGAGTAATGGAAAAGGAAAAGTTTCTTCAGAGTTATATGCCACTTCTCTGTATCTTGCAAATTAAGTGGATTTGGTATTTGGCATTCTTTTAGTTCTGAGGCATGCCAACTAGATGGATATGGTTCACACATTCTTTCTCTGGGTGTTTGGTGATAATTTCAATTTTATTTATTTATTTGTAAGATGTATTGGCCATCCATCTTACCATGTAATTGTTTCTGAAATAATCAGCATTAATGATGGTTTTCTTTTCTTTTTTATGTATTTTTCCTTGATGAAGAAATGGAAGTAGGCCAACTTCATGGAGTTGCCTCTACGTCTGTCCTTACAGCATCTCTGTCTGGATTCAACCCTCCAATGGAGTGGTGGAAAGGCCACTTCCGAGGCAACCACAAATTATTTTTCTGGACAAAAAGGTATGAAATTCCAAGACATACACTCATACTTTAGGTTAGAAACTGATGCAGGATCTAGGGCTTCTAGATTTTTTTTTTTTTTAAAAGTCCCGACCTTCTTGGATATTGTTACAACTATGTTAAATTGGAATATGATGTAATCAGAGGGGAAATAACAGAAATTCCAGATAAATTGGTCAACAGGTTCCACACAATCCCTTCATTTTTAGCCTTTTAGAAATAACATTAATTGTAGTTTGGGAATCTTGCATTTCTACTACTCTCCCCAATAGCTGCCAAAATTTGTTGTAAGTTCCCATTTCAACAACTTCATCTTTATTAAGAACTAGCTATACCCGGCCACGCGTTGCTGTGGCTCAGTCTGGTAAAAGTGTGTGTTGCTTTTATGTCCAACAGATGGCGCTGTTTTTCAAAAAAGCATGTTTTACCTGTCACAGGTGTGACATCTATATAATGTAGGTATATAGAAACACGCGCGTATTCGAATGCAACGTTGTGTCAAAATTTCAAAGCAATCGGTGAAGAACCTTTGGAGATTTAAGATTTTGAACAAACGAACATTTACATTTTCATTTATATAGATTGTTAGTGTTTTATTCATGACACCACAAACATATGTGCACACACACACACACACACAGAGAGAGAGAGAGAGAGAGAGAGAGAGAGAGAGAGAGAGAGAGAGAGAGAGAGAGAGAGAGAGAGAGAGAGAAACAGAGTATCTACATTACAAACTTCAATGTAATTTCCTTTTATTCTCTTTGCATTTGATAGCAAATTTTCTGCAAGACATTACATGAAGCTTAAAATTAGCAGAAGATTTGTTTAGCCTTCATAGAAGGCAGAAATCCTGGAAGACACGGGCAGTGAGGCTGGATTACTTAATCTGAGATTATGAAAGTCTCCTCTCTTCTGCAACTGCTAGTTTAGAAAATTCTCTCTGCTCCTCATTTACAGACTGTACATTTTAAACAATATCACTAATATATGCTACTTATATTAAAAGAGGCCAGTGTCAACAATGACTCTGGCAAACATTTGCCTTCAATTTACAAGAATAACTACAGGGCAGTGATAGCCATTTCATATTTTTGCTGCCTGAAGCCATAGCAGAATGAAACAGAATGTGAAATTCAGCCCAGGGTACTATCAGATTAGCTGCAGAGATGTTTCTTGTGTAAAAGGAAAAAAGATAGTTTGATGCTTCCAATATTACTTGACTAGTTATGCTGAATGACATGGAATTGATACACTTCATTAAAATAACTTTTTTTTTTACTCAAAAACTGTAAAACAGAGAAGAAGGTAGTGGTACAGAAAACGAAAGTGAAACAGTCCTGATTCATTTTTCCATTAAGCCTTCTTCAGTATTTATGGAATTATTTCCAGAGCAATGTGTTTCTATTTGTTTGTCCTTTCATAATACAATACTTTCATACTACTTTCATAAACACTTAACATATGAAGGATTGTTCTATAGATTTTTTCTATGTTCAGTTGATTAGCCCTGTAATATGATCCTTAGTAAAAGTATCAAAGATAAAATGACAAATAACAACAGATTCTTTCTTTCTTTCTTTCTTTCTTTCTTTCTTTCTTTCTTTCTTTCTTTCTTTCTTTCTTTCTTTCTTTCTTTCTTTCTTTCTTTCTTTTTCTTCTTCCTTCCTTCCTTCCTTCCTTCCTTCCTTTCTTCCTTCCTTCCTTCCTTCCTTCCAGGGGCGGAGAATTGTGTCCTTAGGTTTCCCTTCCAAACCATGGTTTGTGACAGCTTACCTCAAAAACCACCCAGAAATTATGTTGAAAGGTTTGGATATTTTTTAAAAACACCAATAGGTTTTTATTCATTTTCATTATAGACAATATATGAGTGCAAATTCCTACTTTTCTCTGTGAAAAAAGATGTTATGTAAAGGGCAATGCATCACTGATATGAAATGAACAAAATAATAGAACTATGAAGAAGCTTTAAATTAGCAGGAAACTCACCAAATGCAAAATTATCAAGCAGCTACAGTCAAGCACTGCAGATATAATACACACTTGTTGAACTAGAAATGGCTCCTTTTATCAACATAACCTAAATAAGGAATGCCCTGTTGGGATGCTGAGGACTATCATTGCGGAGCTTCAGATACCCAGATAACTACTGGATGGCAGCAGAGTTAGGTTTTTCTGCATTCTTTGCTTTCATCTTGTGGTTACTTGGATTTATGGAGTCCAGATCTGAAAGCTTTAGGGGAGCCACCATTAAGAAAGTATTTACAAATGTTCTCTTACCTGTGAAAGCAACATTTCTTGCAAGAGGTCTTATATTATAAGATGAGCAGATTCATGTGAGGGAAGATAACATGCAATCAGATGTCATGCCACGTAAAATGTTAAAGATAATAAGTGGCAACCTGAAGTGTACTCAGAAGCGGATTGCCAGTAAGTTCAGTCTTGCAAACCCAAGAACAAGAATCACTGCTCAAACTTTGGTGTCGTATGAACAAGGTTCTTAAAACTAGCATGGACTCATAATAGATTCCTGCCACCCTACCACCCTTTATCTGTAGCTACTATTTTTATTTTTTTTTATTAATTTGTTGCTGCCACAGTCACTAAAATAATTCCATGCAGCTTACATTCAAGACATCACCTTTAGCCAGCTAGAGATCTCTGTAATAAAATGGCATACTTCATCAAACATCAATAAATTACAAATTTTGTCTGAATCCCATGATTGCTGCTGATCCAAAGCACATGTCAATATTACAAATGTTCTCTTGCAGTAGACTCTAAGTGAAATGTTCTTTAGCCTCTTTCATCTTGGAATTTCCAGCAACAAACAGTTTGGCAGGATCCTTCTCTTGTATAGTTTGACAAGACAAGATAGGGACCTAGGAAGTGATTTTTTTTCTGCCAAGGTTATATTGCAAATATAGAGTAGAACAGTGATCTCAGTGATTTCAGGGACAGAAAGGGTTAGTGTTAAAGTCTGCCTCTCCTTCCTACTCAGGCTTAATTAAACCCTTAAGGAAAAATGAAAACACCATGCTGAACGATATGAAGTATTTTTGCCTCTTTCAAAATGGTGGCTACTAGGTACTAAGTACATCCCAGAGTAACACCACCACCCGTGCTCGCTGAGCTATTGAAAAAACAGAATTAAATAAGCATTGTCAGCAGCAACAGAGCTGCCTCCCGCTGTGCACCAATTTGAAGTTCCAAGTGGACTTTGCAGATGGGAGCCCTGATCATGCTAAATATACATTTCCTAGGCTTGTGTAGGCCAGATAGGTAGATATGTGGCTGACTGAGAATAGATAATAGAGAAAAGGAATTCAGTATGCAAATGTCTTTCAATTATCCGTTTAATGACCCCCAGTGCCCCCCTTGTGGTCTTTTAAGCAATGAATGTAATGGCCTTATTGCTGTGACTGACATTAACCTTGGCAGTTGCTCTGCTGGATTAAGCTGGCCTTGTGCCAAGGAAGCCAATGAGGTAATTGTGATTTACATGCTGGTTGATGACATCAATTGCACAGCTCGTTTCACTGGGTGGACATTTCTCTACTAGGAAAGGATGGTAAACACCTGGAGCATTTTGCCCTGGACAGGTGCTGAATTTAGATACTAACAATTTGTCATAGCTTTCACAACCAAAAAGACAATAAGATACTTTATGTGCAATCTCTTGAATAACTCAGCATCATTATTTATTATACAGTATTTTTTCTTCTTTTTTTTTTCCTGAATTAAGAAACTACTTTTTTTTCTTCGATCCAACTGAAAATATATTAGTCCATGAGAGAAGGAATAGAAAGAAGAAAACTAATGGAAGAAGAATGCTCAAATAAAGGATAGTCATTGAACAGGAGTGGTGGGGGGGGGAGGATTCTTTAAAGGAAACATACATCAAATTAATGGACAATAAACTCCAGGAATAACAGAAGAGTGCTGTGCAGATGTTCGCTCTGTAATCATTTGCTGCATTTATTCCTTTGACAAATGCCCAAACCTATAACAATTATAGATTGTTGTAACTAGCATTTCAAGAAAATGATCCGCCACACATACACAGCCTGCTTCATCTGACAGCCGCCAAACTGCTTTTTGCAAAGTAGTTTAGTTCCAAATTAGCTCTCTACAGCATTAAATACCAGCTTGCCAGGAGATCTTTGAGATGAATACCATATATATCCATAATATTCTGGGATTTGAAGCATATGTGCCAGAAAGCTGAGATCACCTCCTTTTGAAAGTATAGTATATTACTCTGGGGTTTATGTCAGTGTCAGAAGTGGCAGTTTTAAAATCTTCCAGTGCTGCTGATGTTAGGATCTTTGGGGGGAAAATGGCATTTCTATGAATTAAGAATGTTATGAGTAGTCACGTTTTTATGATAGCCAAAGAATTATATGATAATTTAAGATGTGGAAATCCCAAATAAGCTACTCAACAGAATATCATGTGTTCATAGAAATGGTTATTTCTTTTTTTTTCCCTCTTAAAAAACATTGCTATTTTTTTTAAAAAAGTCAGCAAAACTGAGTTTACCCCAATGATACAATGATACAAAAAAATGAAAAAAGTGATATTATGTCTAAAAATTTCATCTCATACGTCAGTCTTATAACAACAGTGCAGCTTTTAGCTTTTTAAAATATCTGTATCTTTAGTCTTCCTCTATGTATTGCAAAGTCTTAATTTAACAAGCCCCCATCTACATTAATGTAATGTGCTGTACAGAAGGTTGTTCTTTGAAGATCACACCTGGAAACTTCAACTGGTCTAGACTACAGCAGATGCACAGTAATATGGGCCCCAATGTTCGCCTCAGTAAACCTCTGTTGTGCAAGTTGCACTGGCTTTCACTTTCTTTCCAGGTGCAATTCAAGGTACTGGTCATCATTTAAAGTCCTATATGGCACAGAGCCAGGCTATTTGCAGGACTGCCTTTCCTTAAGGATGTCTACCAGTCTTACAGTACCATGTCAGATGGGATCGGTATGATTCTAGTCCCTTTTCCTAAATATTGTCATCTGTTGAGACCTATGAAACATGCCTTTTCCATGGGAGCCCCAGCCCTATGGGACACTAGTTCCTCAAGTTTGACAACCTTTACCCTTTTAGCCTTCTGGCGTGCTATGCAATTAGCTCACAGGGTGTAATAAGTTGGGGGTTTGTAGTCACTGTGAGTTGGGGGGGGCACGGAGGGAGGCTCAGCCAATCTCACTGTATACATGTTATACTTTGATAATAAAGGTTCATTCATTTAAAGAACTGGCCTTTCCCCCCAAGAATTGAGATTGTACATTAGAACAGATCAGCACTAGGTTTTTGTTTTATAGTTTTAAAATGATTTTATATGTCTTTTAATTTTTGATTGGGAGCCATCCAGAGATACTTAAAAAGCAGGTGGCCATATAAATGTTTTAAATAAATATTATATTTCTGTGTCAGAAGTGCTTCTGTGTCACCAAGTGCTTCTGTGGTGAAAGGATCAGCTGGTGACATCATCATTGCCCAGTTGGAGGCTCCTTTCACATCCCTGTTAATGAACTCACCAAAATGGATCCTATTCATCTATTTGTGTTGGCACACTTTTGAACTGCTAGGTGGACAGAAGCTGGAGTGAATGACAGGAGCTCATCCAATCACACAGTAGCACTTGGGGTTCAAACATAGGCTTGCTGATTGTCAACTCAGCATTCTAACTACGGGAGCCATTGCACTCCCAATTTTAAATAAATAAATTGGGCCATGAGTATCCATTAAATTCAAATGTCTGTTAAATCTAAATTTACATAATTGGCTTTCTACATTATTTGTATCAGTTTCCATCATTTGTGCAAATTTGATCTGTTGTATCCAAAGTCCATTAAATAGAGGTTGCTAAATTGAGATTTCACTGTAATACCCTATTGCATGGGAGAAAAGGATAGATCATCTTCATTTATTATGTTGAGTTTTAAAAAATATAATATGTTAATCAAGCTCCAATAGCCATATTTTATGCTTGATTGATTTACTAAGCATATATGTTTTGTTTCTTATTTACCTTTCTTTTCCAATGTTTAAAATAGTTGTCACTATCCTACATGAAGTTCAGCAGGATTTAATAATCCAAGTCTGGATATTTTCAGGTAACAAAAGAGTAAAGGTCCAAGATGGACAGGCTAGCTTTCAGAATTTGCTTGTGTCCAGCTTTTGCTCTGACTGCCACTTCATTTTCAAAGTTACTTCTCCTCCAGGTAAGATGCTTATAATAAACATTTCCTGAAATTAAGCAGGCAATGGATAAGATCAAAGCTTTCATATAACCTGCTCTTATGCTTTCTCAGGTATATCAAAACCGTATTTGTATGTGTATATTTTATTTATTTTTTATTGAATTTATATGTTGCAAATCTGACCATCTAGAGATATATGTATACACATATACAGTATGTGTGTGTGTGTGTGTATGTATCTGTGTGTGTCTGTGCATATATTCATGATAAAACACAAAAAACACGGATCACCAAGATTAAAAATTTGTTAAAACTGAGCTTTCGTCAGAGCCTGCTGCCGTCATCAGAGTGTAAGCCAGGAATGGGAAGCACATTCTTATAGTCTCTGTGAACTGCTAGCTCAGTTTTAACAAATTTTTACTCTTGGTGATCCATGTTTTTAGTTTTATCATACATATATATATATCCTAAATTTTTGGATTGCTAACAAAGAATTAAGGGGGACTGGGATAGCTGTTTCGAGCTGATTAGCTCTCATCAGCCAGACATATATATATTTATACAGTATATATATATATATATATAT